>NC_142067.1:112791219-112969719 GCF_059756535.1 Pantherophis guttatus | reverse complement strand
AAACACTTTCACTTATTTGCATTTCTAATCATTGCTATAATGTTACTGAAATGTCAGTGATAATGCCAGATCAGGTTGTGATTTGTCCTGCTGCTCTTGTAGTTTGATCAGTTTAACACCAATTGTTTTGTAATACTTTCTTTCTTTTTTTTCAGTTAAAGTTTTTTGAGCAATTAGTCCTTTCGTTGAACAGACTACAAAATCTTCAATCATTTCAACATCATCTGTGCTATTAAAAAGTTAAATTTTAGCAGATATTTAACACCGGTTAAATCCAATCAGATGTGACATCTTAAATGATATAATCTCAATAAGTAAACATAAGATTGGCTGCAGTCCAGAGCCTAGCACCTCACTGGGGTTTCTAAATCATAGATTAAAATATTTAAGGATTCAAAATCTATGTTTAGATATTGCTATTGTGCTAAGTGTGCATTGTTTTAGAAAAAGAATCCCAGTATGTATTTTAAATAGATAAGCCCTCTTTAGCTAAACTAAGATTGATGAGGGCAGCTTTAATCTACCAGAGTTTCAATGGTATCACAGGGCTTTAATCATCTCTCCCTCCCTCCCCCATCTCTCCCTCCCTTCATCTCCCTCTCTCTCTTTCTCTCTTATAGATTAATAGAGTTGGAAGGGTCCTTGTAGGTCATCTAGTCCAACCCCCTGCCCAAGCTGGGGACTCTACACCATTTCTGACAAATGGCAGTCCAATCTCTTCTTGAAAGTCTAAAGTGATGAAGCTCCCACAACTTCCGAAGGCAAACTGTTCCATTGGTTGATTGTTCTCTCAGTCAGAAAGTTTCTCCTTATTTCCAGGTTGAATCTCTCTTTGTTTAGTTTCCATCCATTATTCCTTGTCTGGCCTTCAGGTGCTTTGGAAAATAGCTTGACCCCCTCCTCTCTGTGGCAGCCCCTCAAATATTGGAACACTGCTATCATGTCTCCCCTGGTCCTTCTCTTCACTAGACCAGCCATGCCCAGTTCCTGCAACTGTTCTTCATATGTATCTATTATCAATCTATATTGACAATTTTATTAATATTCCCCTCTTTCAACCTCTTTAAGCACAAATGTGTATGCTTTCTGAAAATTTCCATTTAAATTAAACAGAATCTTTATTTCTAGCTTCAAAAGCTGCCCGAGATGTTTGGGTATAAATAGGTAAGTAGTTAAGTTTTGGTCCTGACACCTTGCAAGAGTACCTGAAATGTGAAAGTAGCAGGGAAAGTATTTGACTAGAATACAATGGTTTTATAATGGTTGTTTTCAAGTCTTTTAGATATTGCACTGTGAATATTGTATACCTGTAACATCTGCTGGATAATATATGCAATATACTGACTAAAATTTACAAGCTGGATACTTTAATAACTTAATCAGAGTTCACCACCAGTACTGATGGGTCCATTCATAGCTGGAAGCTCTGAGAACCAGTAGCAATTATGCAGAAATCTAGCACTAGTTGCCAGCTTTCTTGACAGATAAAATTACTGTGATACCCACCAGATTTATTACCTTTCCTACTTTGATTGACCTAGGAGTCCTAGTAGACAACTCCTTAAGGATGGATGGATGGATGGATGGATGGATGGATGGATGGATGGCTTGCACTTCAATGTCTCCAGCAATGTTTTCTTTTCTTTTTTAACTTTTTTAAACTACACATAAAAAATCCCATATCTGTCTGAACAGCATATTGTCTGGGCATAGTCAGTTTTAAGTAGAAATACAACATTAATCATAATAATAATCATAACAGACATATAAATATTAATCACAAATCCAACAGCATTTTCTATTAACTCCATGAGGCCCCAACCTTGCTGTATGTACAGTAGTGGCAAAACTTGTGGAAACCTTTTGGGAAAAGTGTATTTTTGAGGTTTGATGGCTAATAACACCACTTTTTTTTTTTTTTTTAGTTTCAAGATAATCATATTCCACTGCTGGAATGGCCTGGGAATAGCCCAGACCTTAACCCAATTGAAAATCTATGGAGCCAATTATAGAAATTTGTTAGTCAGAAGCGACCCAGCAATAAAACCCAGTTAATAGAAGCTATCATTCAATCTTGGTTTCACATTATAACAGCTGCAGAACTAAACGACTTGGTTCACTCCATAATTCATGCTAAAGGTTACCCAACTACAGTAAATATTAACTGACATGGTGATAATTTTCGTATATCTTGTTTTTTCTATGGTGATAATTTTTGTATGTCTTCTTTATACTGTAACTGCTATTCTAATAGCAAATCCTTCATAAAAGTTATTGCATTAGATTCTTGATTAAATTATCTTTCCATTCATATATAATTTTATGGTACTACTCAGTAGTGAAATCCAATTTTTTTTATTACCGGTTCTGTGGGCATGGCTTGGTGGGTGTGGCTTGGTGGGCGTGGCAGGAGAAGGATACTGCAAAATCCCCATTCCCTCCCCACTCCTGGGGGAAGGATATTGCAAAATCTCCATTCCCACCCCACTCTGGGCCAGCCAGAGGTGGCATTTGCCAGTTCTCCAAAGTACTCAAAATTTCCACTACTGGTTCTCTGAACTGCTCAAAATTTCCACTACCAGTTCTACAGAACCTGTCAGAACCTGCTGGATTTCACCCCTGGTACTACTCCCAAAAATTGTGGTGTTATTAGCTAGTTTTAGAAAATACACTTTCACCAAAAGGTTTCCACAATTTTGGCCACTACCTATAACATAGAAGGGTTGGATTTTTTAAGTAGTCCCTGGAGTAGAATGACTTATGATTTCAATTCTGAAACTGATTAAACAATTACTACATCTTTTCCTAATGTGTATTCTTAATTCTGTTTGTTTTTAATGACTGTTATTCTTGCACTTTGAGTTGTGTTCATTATATTGTACACATCTAGAGTTGCTCTGGTGATTAACATAACTTATGAATTGATTAAATAAAATCGTATCCAAAGAGAGATTGAAATGAAATCTTCAGGTTGAAAAATATAATGTTCCTTATATCAAATGAAGCTTTTAAGCATCCCAGAACCATCTCATTGGCCATTGTTGAAAAAGAAAGTGTGATGAAACCTTTTAAACGTCCCACACATTTTGCACACGTTCACACAGAAGTGTGGATGCTGGTATATTTGCAGAAGTCACACTCACCAAAAGGTATAATGCAAGTAATGGCAGCTTTATGAGTAAGGGAATATGATGGTAGAAAAGTACACAACATGTTGAACTAATATGGGGTTGCTGTTGAAAAAGCCCACAGAGAGAATCAGTTAAATGAGATCTAATCTAGGTCTGCATCGTTGATTATGTATATTCGTAGCCTTGGGCTTTGTCAAAGAAGACAAAAATACGATGCAATTCTCTGAAATGGAATGTATGAAATAATACTATTCTCTAAAGCACTAAGTAGTACATCTTGACTGAGCTTTATATCTGCGAAATTTGATCATCAGGAACATCCAATTTTGCCTCATGGGATGCCTCTACTGAAAAGATTTAATGAGTCACTTTATGTAGTCACTTTTCATTTGCAACAGGCATTTTCCGTATGCTTTTCAAAAGCTCCCAAGTTAGCCTTTTTCTCTCTTTGGGCTACATTAGATTTAAATGTAACATTAAGAAAATGGGACTCTGAGACACCTAAATGTAGCCAGCCTTTGAGATTAATCTCATGTTCTGCGGTGATCTCTATACCAATTTAGAAAAAGGAATTTTGCTACAGTCTAAGCATGTACTTTGACTTCTTGAAATGTTCAGTTGCTTGATGAATTTCTTTTATTATTGGTATATCAATTTACTGTCCTTTCTCTAGCCTTCTGTGTTACTAAAAATATGTTTTTAAAGAGTCAATTTCAATGTGAAAAAACTTGAATTGAGTTCTCTCTCTCTCTCTCTCTCTCTCTCTCTCTCTCTCTCTCTCTCCCTCCCTCCCTCTCTCCCTCCCTCCCTCCCTCCCTCCTGTTCCCTCCACCCTCTCTGCCCCTATCCCCTCTCTCTCCCCCCTATCCCCTCTCTCCCCCTTCCCCCCTTCTCTCTTTCTTAAATACCTCAGAGAGCCATTGGCAATTGGAGTTGATAATCCTGGACCAATAATATAATTTATTCCAAGTCTGCTTTCTTTGTGGCATAATTAAGCAGTTCTACATCCATAGCAACAGACACATCATTAGAAGCCAAAATCACAAGACTCTGTCTGAATTCCTTTGGCCATGTCAGGTGTGCATATTCATTGGAGAATCAGTGATGCTAGGAATGGTTAGTGGAACAAGAAGAAGGGGCAAGCAAAGAACACACTGACTTGATACTACCAAAACTGATGCAAAAGTTGAACATCCAACAACTGAAAGAAGCTGTGGTTGACAACATTTGCCTATAAAGTCACCAAGAGTCAGACATGACTGAATGGTTAAAACAACAACATACATATATACACAGTTTCATGATAATCAACTCTCATTTGTTGTGGCCTGTTGGCCGCAGGCTCCTTCAGCAGCGAAATCAGATGAGGAGGAGGTGTGGGAGTCAGAGTCAGCATCAAGGCAACCTGAGAGCTCTGAGGGGGAAGAGGGAATGGAGCTGTCAGAGACAGGTGGGGAGGGAGGGAGGGGGAGCCTGGGCCATCTGTCAGCCCTCAGATGGAGAGTCAACATCCCCCAGGTCTGGAAGTGGTTGATGAGGAGGAATAGCTGATGCACAGAAAGCAGAGGAGAGGAGAGCAGTGGAAATCTATGGGCCAATCCTTGGGATGGAAGAGCCACAGCTGCTAGTGAAGTCCACCCTAGCTCTGGGGATAAAAGGCAGGGGACGGAGATGAATAGATGTGACAAACAATTATTCACTGCCCTGCCAGACAAATTTGTTACCCTGCTGTGAGAGAGATACTTTTTGCCAGGTCTGCTGGTGCTCTTAATAAAGGAATCATTGATTTAACTATAGAGAGTTTGTCATGTTTGGGGAGCTGGATCAGACCCTCATTTCATTTATTCCGCTGCCTATGCTTGTGAGTGGAGAAGCATATTATTATAGCCTTTTGATTATTTACTTTTGCAAATCAGTGCCTCCACATGTTGTGCACTGCTAACACGTGAGCCAGTGAAAAGAACGGTTTTACAATATGTTGCAAAAAAAATATTTGGGCATTAGCATTATTTATAATCAAGCATAAACTCTTGCAAAAGAAAACCAAAATGCTGTATGCTACACAGAAAATGGAAGTGTTTTTTTTTTTTTAAAGGACCACAGAAAGAACATGATTAAAAAAGAAAAGAATATCATCAAGTTTGTTGATTAATACCAGTTAAAACTATAATCCTGCACTGGGAACTGTAAGCTCAGTGTGACATGCTTCTAAATAGTCATTTAAAAATTACATAGTGGATTTGTAATCCTATACTCGTTTATCTTGCATAAATCCCAGTGAACCTAATCAGGCTTCTCTCTCTCTCTTTTTTTTTTTAGTAGACTTACATATAGAATTGCATTGCTGATCCAGCAATTCTTGTTTCCATCCTTTGGTTGCCTGGAAAGATATATGCTCAAGCAAACTATGCTATTGATTTCTTTTTGAACTTCAGCTATTTTGCTTCTTAATGCGCATGGTAAGTTTCACATAAGCCAGAAGTTTAATTAAAATTATTCACACAGAGAGAGGGGGGGAGAGGGGGAAAGGAGGAGAGGAAGGGAGAGAGAGGGGAGAGAGGGAGAGAGGGAGGAGGAGAGGGAGAGAGGGAGGGGGGAGAGGGAGGGAGAGAGGGAGAGAGAGATTGGATGTATACAAAAAATAGAAGTCCTGGGTAGTACATTGTCTTATGACAGTCGATATATTAAGTAAGTACAATTTTTGAGAGTTGCTAGAGACCAAACGAAATCCATCATGCAGATATTACTGAATATCCATGTAATATTTTTCAGAAGTATAAATCATATATTTTGAAAGAAAAGAATTATCTGGGTTCTGGATGAACAGAAGGGATTGATTACAGTTATAAATACCGATGTCGTTTTTTCATTTTTGTTTTTAACCTTATCTCCCCAGCTACCTACTTATTGATCATAGACTTCTATGACCCTCTAGGCTGAACTGCTTCTGAGTGACTTAAAGACCTCTTAATAGTCATAGCATCAAAATGGAATACAACAAAAATAAACAATTACAAAAGACAACTGAAGAGTTCTTATTGATTATGGATGTTGATTATTTTCCAGACACAGTAAATAATAATAATAATAATAATAATAATAATAATAATAATAATAATAATAATAATAATAATAATAATAATAATAATAATAATAATAATAATAATAATAATAATAATAATTTATTGTCATTGTACATCATTTATTTATTTATTTTATTAAATTTCTATACCGCCCTTCTCCCGAAGGACTCAGGGCGGTGAACAGCCAAAAAATAAAACACAGAAATACAAAATTTAAAATAGATTAAAACAGATTAAACAATTTGGCTAAATTTTAAAATATCTCATGATTAAACAAATTAAAATTAGTATTTAAAATTTAAATTTAAAAATTTTAAAAGGGAGAAGATTTAGGCCAGGCCAGCTTGATGAAATAAAAACGTTTTAAGCGCGCGACAGAAGGTGCGCAGATCCGGGATCCTCTGTATCTCCGGGGGGAGCTCGTTCCAGATCGTAGGTGCCCCCACAGAGAAGGCTCTCCCCCTATGTATACACAAAATTGGTTTAGCCTCTCTGGTGCAATCCATAACAAAAACTACAAGACAACATGAATAGTGTAGAAAATCATCCTTATACATGGGGGGATTGGGGGGGAAATCTAGTCATATGTTTCCATATGTACATGGAGTGATTATGATTGTGTTTAAGAGTCTGACAGTCCATGGGTAAAAGCTGTTTTTAAACCTCTTTGTCTGGCTGCCTATACTTCAATGTCTTCTGCCCGGTGGTAGAAGTGAAAAGAGACACTGGCCAAGGTGTGAATCATCCCTAAGTATTGTCCTTACTCTGCTGAAACAGCGAGACCTGGCGATGTCATCCAGTGGTGTTAGAGGGCAACCAATGGTTTCTTGTGCCGAATTGATCACTCTCTGTAGTACCTTCCTGTCTGCAGATGTTAGACCAGCATATCATACTGTAATGCAGTATGTGAGGACACTTTCTATCGTGGACCAATAGAAGTCAGCCATTGTTCCACCTGATTTTTCCACAGGACTCTAAGGAAATGAAATCTCTGTTGAGCCTTACTAACCATCAGGGACATGTTGTTTTTCCAGGTGAAATCTTGACTAATGAGCACTCCCAAGAATTTAAAAGAAGAAACCCTCTACACACAACTCCCCTCGATATACAGTGGGGCAGGTTCCTCTCTGTGCTTCCAGAAATCCAGCACCATCTCCTTTGTCTTGCTTTTATTTAGATGTTGATTGTTTTTTGAACACCGTGTGGATACCTTCTGGACTTCTTCCCTGTATGCTGATTCGTCCCCTCCAGTTATAAGGCCCAGCACCATTGTGTCGTCTGCAAACTTTATTATAATGTTGGATGGATTCGAGGATATGCAGTCATGTGTATACAGCAAGTACAGGTAGGGGCTGAGCATGCAGCCCTGAGGGGAACTTGTTCTGAGCTTCAGGATGGAAGATGTCAAGGACCCAACCCTTACTGTTTATGGATGGTCCATCAGGAAATCTTTGACCCAGTCACAAGTGAGGGGAGGGAAATTCAGGTCAGTCAGCTTTTCAATGAGAATGCCTGCTAAGATGGTATAATTGGCACAATTATGAGACCTATTGTAAGATACTATATTTTAATGTATATCTACAGTATAATTGATAATCTAATTATCCATTATTTTCTGTGGACTAGGAACCCAATGTCACATTTGGAAAATTGGAGATGGAAAAAATATATTTACTCCTCCAATTCTGACTTTGCAACTTCCTGGATAAGAGATGAACTAAGCAGTTTAACAAGCAGATTTTTTTTGTAACCCGAAAATGTATTAATTTCATTAATGAACTTAAATTACACTGTAATGTAATGTAAGGGATGAGTCGCAAGGCTTCAAAAATATGTCTTTTTCCCATCCCCTCCAGAAATGTAGGATCATTTGTTTGTCAATCTTAAGACAACCACATTTTCTGTGAAAAATTGGAATTGCTTGTAATCATCCAAGCATAAGAAACAGAAAAACTCAAACCTTTCTACCATGGTCATATATTTTTTTTCTTATTTCAGGTAAACGATTAGTGAGATAACAAGGAAATGCCAACCTTAGGCTTCCATTTTATTTATGTATTTAAAGAAGTGTTCATAATTGCAGGCAGAGAAGAGGAAGTTAGCAAAAGGTTTGCAAACATTGTATGCATGTCTTTAGGCTTTAATCTAACATTAGCTTTCTAAAGCGCTATGAAATTTGAAATTTCTAATGCAGAACACACATAAAGTTAAATTAGAATCCCATGTAATCTTCATTTTTATCCAATTTTGCCTCCTGCATCCATTTAGTCTGAGGAATGGCTTGTACACAAGAATATTTTTGTCCATTCAGACTTTGATTTATTCATCCTACCGTGCTTTCCCAAAAATAAGACCCTGTCTTATATTTTTTTGAGCCCTGAAATAAGTGCTTGGCCTTGAACTCAAAAACCCGATTGGGTTTATTATCAGGGGATGTCTTATTTTGGGGAAAACAGGGTAGTTTAAATTTCCAAAACATAAGTACTTGTGTGTGTGTGTATATATATACATATATATATATATATATATATATATATATATATATATATATATATATATATATATATATATATATATATATATATATATATATATATATATATATATATATATATATATATATATATATATATATATATATATATTTATGTACAAGTACACATACTCAGACAAACTTTTGTCTTCAATGGTTATCATAGATACATATTTGTACAAATTGTCCAAGGAGCTGCTGATACAGTTCTATAGAGGAACTATTGAGTCTGTCATCTGCACCTCTACAACTGTCTGGTTTGGTTCTGCAATCCAACAAGAAAGACACAGACTTCAGTGGATAATTAGAACTGCAGAAAAAACAATTACTACCAACCTGCCTTCCATTGAGGACCTGTATACTGCACGAGTCAAAAAGACGGCTGTGAAAATATTTACAGACCCCTCGCATCCTGGACATAAATTGTTTCAACTCCTATCCTCAAAACAATGCTATAGAGCACTGCACACCCGAACAACTAGACACAAAGACAGTTTTTTCCCCGAACGCCATCACTCTGCTAAACAACAGACTCAACACTCTCAAACTATTCACATTAGGCTGCATTACTATTGCTATTGGTCTTCTCATCTTTACTGTCGCCCATCTCCTCCCACTTGTGACTGCATGACTGTAACTTTGTTGCTTGTATCCTTGTGATATACATTGATATTGATTATTTCCTAGTATGATTCGATTACTTATTGTACCATAAGACTGTCACTGGGCGTTGTGCCTTGTGATTCTTGATGAGTGTATCTTGCCTCTTTATGTATACTGAGAGCATATGCACCAAAGGAAAAATTTTTGTGTGTCCAATTACACTTGGCCAATAAAGAATTATATTCTATATGCCTCCACAACATCAGTTTGGTTCCTTAGCAGTGGTACAACTCCAGAAACTATTTTCTTCCCTTTTCTCCCTTTCCTAGTTATACAATCCATTTGTGCATTTATTTAAGGAACATATGGGTTGCTTTTCCATTAAAATAACTAACACAATGGACAGAGCTAAGAATTAAAATAAAACTTGAGAGAATACAATCATGCTGATTGAGAATTTGTCATGGGAATTAAGTTATGAGGATGAAATAGACAATAGATGATTAGTATAATTCTGTAATAATGATTTTCTGCATCCAGCATAAACATCATGGCTGGAGTTTGGTCAGGCTTAACAAATGCCAGCAAGACATCAGATTTTTTTTTTTTAAAAAAATGGTTCATTTGTGTCTTTATTTCTTACTGAGGTGTGGCATTCTATTCATGTACAGTATATGTTTCATTCATTATGGCCAGTATAGCTGAAAAGAAAAAGAAGAAAAGAGAAGACACAAGACTGGCAAGAACCTTATACCATCCTGGTCAAATGGTTGTCCAATCTTTTTTTGAAAACCTCCAGTGATGGAGCACCCACAAACATGGGTGGCAAGCATTGATTAATTGCTCTGTCAGAAAATTTCTCCTTAATTCTATCCATTACTTCTACTCTGGTGCCTAAGAGAATAAGGTAATCCCTCTTTTCTGTGATAGCTCCTCATACAGGGGGTTTGGCAGGGTTTGAGTGATCCTCTAGCCAAGGATCACCGGGGTTCAGTGAACCCCTAAATGCCACACTTGGCTGGCCATGCCCACCCCACCCCTCCCAGGAGTCTCTATGTGGCCCATTCATCATTCCAGGTAAGTGCAGAAGCCACACGTAGGGTCTGGGAGGGCAAAAAACGGGCCTATTGGAGGTTCCGGAAGTCCAGAAACAGGCCTGTTAACGGCCTCCGGAGGGCCTCCAGACCCCAAGGGGAGCTGTTTTCGCTTTCCCAGAGGCTTGAGGAAAGCCTCCGGAGCTTGGAGAGGGTGAAAAATGCCTCCCCCTGCTGTGGTGAAGGCAGCCGACTAGGCCACACCTACCATGGCCATGCCCACCCAGCAATGGGGCAGCAAACCCATTGCTAAAGGATCTGAAGCCCACCCCTGCCCTCATGTATTGAAAGATAGTTATCATGTCCCTTCTAATCCTTCTCTTTGAGAGGCTAGACATACATCACTCCCTCAACTGTTCACCCTACGATCAAGACCCTTTATCCTCTTGGTTTTTCTTCTCTGCACACTTTCCATGGTTACAATTACAAGCATAACAATTGATATAGAGGAATCCGATCAGTGGATGCTTTTATGCTTCCTCTTTACTATATGCAGCAAAGCAGTTTATAATAGATAGTTACATCAAGTTATACCGTCTTCTACCTGGTGTTGGGTTTCTTCTTAGGTCTCTCTTCCAGAGACTATTCATACCTCACCTTATTCTTAAATGTTTAACTTCCTGCCATTTCATTCTTCCTCTCTCCTCTATTTGTGGGATTCTCAAGAGAAAGTAAAAGAAAAAAATGTACTGGAAATATAAATGAGTGTGTTCCATACTGCTTGTATCTTTTTCTTTAATCCATTCTGCCAATCATCCTCTGTGTCTCCTCAATCAATGGATGAATCTCTTTCGGAAGTCTTCTGTTAGTCCTTCCCTGAAACTAGGAGCTTCAACAAAGATTCTGATCTTGAGTTCACAATTAACTACCTCCCTTCATCGTGCCATGGGTCTTGAGTGGAAGATTTTGTCTCTTTGGGACTTCATTTCACTTCCTCCAGGGAAACCACCTATTGACTTTTCTTCTCCCTCTCTGACTCAGGAATCAACAGCTGTCCACATGTTCATACCAATGTTACTTTCCAACTTTTTTCTCCAGTCACTCACTTCTAAAATAGTCTTTGTATCTTGAGTTTTGTCCTCATTTTGTCTCCTAGTTTCTCCCATTGTTTTCTCTGGTCTCCTTCTCTCTCTGTGTCTCTCTCCAATTTTAGGTTAGACCACCAGCATGTTCTAGCAACTCAGAGGATGGGATTTGATCCCCAACTCCTACAGTATACAAAAGGCTGGACCAATGTGAATGTGGATCTACATCTGTCCTACAACAATTCTGGCTAGTTAGCTAAGTTAATTCATCAGTCTGCATAAAATTACACCTACATTTCAAGGCTGGAATTGAGTTTCCTCTCCCTTTCTCCTCTCCCCTTTTTGCTGACACACATGCCAGCCCAATAGCAGACATACCATAACTGAGCCACAGTGGTGCAGTGGTTACAGTGCAGTACTGCAGGCTACTTCTGCTAATCACAGAACTGCTAAGCAGTTTGGCAGATCGAATCTCACCAGGCTCAAGGTTGACTCAGCCTTCCATCCTTCCGAGGTGGGTAAAATGAGGACCCAGATTGTTGGGGGCAATATATTGACTCTAAACTGCTTAGAGAGGGCTGTAAAGCATTGTGAAGTGGTGTATAAATCTAAGTGCTATTGCTATTGCTATACCAGGACACTAAAAAACAGATTACACATAGAAGCTGTGGATTATCCTTTTCAATATTTTGAAACCCTTCAATTGCCTCCTGTGTCCTCCTCTTCTCATGCATTTATTTTTCTTGTTCACCTCAAACAATGTTGAGCTCATAAAAGAGTTTGTGATATATTCAATCTTAGTTATTTTTATATCAAAATATGACTTACTTATCTGTAGGATTCACTCGTTTTAAAGATTTTGGCTAGTAGGAGGAAAGTCAAGAACTCCTGTTGTTTTCTCAATTTGAATAATGTAATCTGGCCTATATGAACGCTGAAGATACATCCATTATCCATATTAAATAGCCTCCCTTGAAACTTAAGAAATGAGTTATACATACAGGAAAGTGTACTCCCCATAATAAATCAATGAATAATAAAGATCTAAAGATAAATTCTGGTTTCAATTGTAACCTATGGTTATTTGGAATAAAGTTCAGATAAAAATGTTAAGTGCTTTCATCTTCGGTAGCAGTGTCAATACTTTAGCACTTATTTTAGTTTGAGAGGGTGAGGGTTGTTGGGCCAAAGAACATGAAGTGTCACAGAATCAGCCAACTGTATCATAAATAACACAATTAAGACTAAATGTGTATTTGCTCAGAAGTTCAGTTTGGTACTCCTATGAGACAGGATGGATTAAAAAAAGCAATATGAATGTCTTATCCTAGGCGTTCTAATAATGGATCCAGATTTGTTCTTTTTCAACTCCTAATTACTTCTCAAATAGCCTTTTTTGGTATTTCTGGACTGTGTTAAACAATGCTGAAATTCAGTCTGAGGTCAGTGAGGTCAATCCATTTTTTTTTACTACTGGTTCTGTGGGCGTGGCTTGATGGGTGTGGTGTGGCTTGGTGCACATGGCTTGGTGGGCATGGCAGGGGAAGGATAGGGGTTGCTCCTCTATCCTGGTCCTGTTAGACCTCTCAGCGGCTTTTGATACCATCGACCATGGTATCATGTTGCACCGGTTGGAGGGGTTGGGGGTGGGGGGCACCGTTTTGCGGTGGTTCTCCTCCTACCTCTCTGACCGGTCGCAATCTGTGTTGACAGGGGGGCAGTGGTCGACCCCGAGGCACCTTGCTTGTGGGGTGCCACAAGGGTCAGTCCTCTCGCCCCTTCTGTTCAACATTTATGTAAAGCCACTGGGTGAGATCATCCGTGGCTTCGGGGTGGAGTTCCATCAGTACGCTGATGACACCCAGCTGTATATCTCCACTCCAGGCCACCCCAACGATGCCCTTGAAGTGATGTCCCGGTGCCTGGAGGCTGTGCGGGCCTGGATGGAGAGAAACAGGCTCCGACTCAACCCCTCCAAGACAGAGTGGCTGTGGCTTCCGGCGTCCCGATATAGCCAGCTGACGCCATCGCTGGCTATTGGAGGCGAATTACTTGCCCCCACGGAGAGTGCTCGTAACTTGGGCGTCCTCCTGGACGCACAGCTGTCTTTAGAAGATCATTTGATGGCCGTGGCCAGGGGGGCTTTTTATCAGGTTCACCTGATATGCCAATTACGCCCCTTTCTAGATCGGGACTCCCTATGCACAGTCACTCAGGCACTCGTCACTTCCCGCCTGGACTACTGCAACGCTCTCTACATGGGGCTCCCCCTGGGGTGCACCCGGAGGCTCCAGCTGGTCCAGAATGCGGCCACACAGGGGATTATGGGGGCGACGAGGCGCTCCCATGTGACACCTCTCCTGCGCGAGCTGCACTGGCTCCCGGTGGTCTTCCGGGTGCGCTTCAAGGTGTTGGTGACCACCTTTAAAGCGCTCCATGGCTTAGGGCCGGGGTATTTACGAGACCGCCTTCTGCCACCAATAGCCTCCCACCGGCCAGTACGCTCGCACAGAGTGGGCCTCCTCAGGGTGCCGTCCACCAGACAATGTCGGCTGGCGACCCCCAGGGGGAGAGCCTTCTCTGTGGCGGCGCCCACCCTCTGGAACAACCTCCCCCCAGAGATACGTACAATAACAGACCTCTGGATTTTTCGTCGGGCCCTGAAAATCTATTTATTTCAACTAGCTGGGCTGGCTTGAGTTAAATTTTAAATTGATTTTAAATTGGGTTGTTTTAATTTACGGCCAAAATATTTAATTATTTTAAATTGCTTTTAAATTTTGTATGTTGTTTTTTACTCTGGCTGTTCACCGCCCTGAGTCCTATTGGAGAAGGGCGGTATAGAAATGGAAATAAATAAATAAAATAAAATAAGGATACTGCAAAATCTCCATTTCCACCCACTCCAGGGAAGGATATTGCAAAATCTCCATTCCCAACCCACTCTGGGGCCAGCCAGAGGTGGTATTTGCCCGTTCTCTGAACTACTCAAAATTTCTGCTACCAGTTCTACAGAACCTGTCAGAACCTGCTGGATTTCACCCCTGATCTGAGGTGTACAGTATATGTGAAGTTATGCTCTATATCCCTCCTCTGCCCATGCCTGAGTTGCTATTAGATTTCACAACAGGTTCAATTCTAAATCATGCTTGGGGGATTTGGAATCTGTAATAGAGTTATCCATTCATTTGTAAATCTCAATTCTCCAAAAATTTTAACAGCCTTTTCAGGAATTTGCTTGCTTGACAAAAGGCCCTCAGACACAGCTCGGTTGGATTGATTTATGGCAAACAAGAATGGAGTCATATTGATAGAGAACATTTTACCACTGAACTACAAAAGATCACAGGTCTACATTGCAGGTTTTAAATTCTATGAGTTTGTTGTCACATTTACAGATCAAAAAATTATTGGCATTGATTAGATGGCTTTGGAAGGCACCTGATTTATATTGGTTTAATAGTGATCTTTAATAGTACTGAAGTTTCTAGATATTTCTTCAAAGACAGCCTCAAGGTTATCACAATCTAAGTTATAAAGCCAAGCTACCTATGTTCAAGTACATTAATAATTGTTAATAGGGCTGTGTCAGATGTCCAGTTAGGGTTTTGAGAAACTTTCTGCTTCCCACTCTTTCCTCTTTGAAAATAAAGTTAGAAAAAAAAATTTTTTTTCCAAAATTCATTGGCATGTCTAGTTACAAACATAAAAATCTTAGGGTAAAATTTAGTACTCCAAAAAGATTCAGGTCATTTTATAAATATGGAGCTAACCAAGGGTGGGCTGCTGGGGGTTTCACAGGGGTTCAGGAGAACCTCTAACTAAGATTCTGTGCAGTTCAAAGAACCCCCAAATCCCACTCCTGGCTGGCCCTGCTCACCCTGCTCCGCCCCTCCCAGAAGTCCCCACGTGGCCCGTTTTGTAAGCGCAGGGTGCACATGGAGGCTCAGGCAGGGTGAAAATGGGCTTACCAGAAGTTCAGGAAGGCCAGATATGGGCCCGTTTCTGGCTTCCAGAGGGCCTCTGGAGCCTTGGGAGGCCATTTTCACCCTCCTGGAGGCTCAAAGAAAACTTCCGGAGCCCAGGGAGGGAAAAAAGCCCCCCCCCCCGCCATGGTGCAGGAGGCTGACTAGGCCACACTCACCATGGCCATGCCCACCCAGCAACTGGTCAGAGAACCCCCTTGCTAAAAATTTTGAAGCCCACTCCTGGAGCTAACTCCAGTGTTTTCAACTTTGCAATTCTTTTCTTTTCCTGAAGGGCACAGTTAGTCAGGCGTGTTTTTACTGTAAATCTCTCCTCCCAATAAACAGACAAAAGTAATTTTAAGTCTTTTAATCACTCTCATTCGGCTTTCCTTAATGAGCCCTTTCAACTGATGTGCATGTACAATTCAGTCCATCAATTCTCACATTTAGTTCAAAGCACACAACTACCTAATAATGCATTACCGTGACAAGGGAGAATGTTCAATAGAGAGCGCAGGATGGGGATGAAGATAATTAAAATATTTTAAATGGTTTCCACCTTCCTGTTTTTTTTAAAAAAATAACAAATTAAATGTAGCTAGGTCTCCTGACCAACAGGAAAAGAACCTGAAGAGAACAAGAAACAAAGCTGACGAGCCAATAAAAATGAGGAATCCTTAGGACAGAAGGAAAATAACCACCACTTGGCGAGGATAGGAAAGCAAAGGAGAAGAATATGTGAAAACAAATCAATGAAGCAGAGAAAATTAATAGGACAGCATGGAAAACAATTTCTAGAAAAAAAGAAAATAGTGCTAAAAGGCAAAGAGAACAGAAAAGAAATACAAGAGAGGAAAAAAACATGGTCATAGTCCAGATAACAATTACCTGCTGAGGTATTAGATGAGGAAAGATGGGGCTACTTACTATACAACCACTCATCATGATTGCCTTGAGCTGCTGATTGGATATTCTCTGGTAGATGTAGATAGTGATCATGAGGGTGGAACATATGACCTGGTGGTGGTGTTTGTCACCAAGGATGCAAAAAAAATGAGGAAACAGATCAATTTTAAAAACATTGTGTAATTAGTTTTAATAGGTTTTTTGTTTTGTTATTTCTACTATTTCAGTTTGGTAACGTTTTAACGTGACACTCATTTAACAATTTATTTGGGTTAAGCCAGGGGTCAGCAACTCGCGGCTCTGGAGCCACATGTGGCTCTTTCACCCCTCTGCTGCAGCTCCCTATTGCTCAAAATATGTGTCACAACCGCCAATGTGTGACACCTGCTGGCACACAATTTATTAAGCTTTTCGACTCCACATAGGCCAACCATGGATAAATCCAAGAAAAGAAAAGTTTTGGAAGAAAACAGAATGTTTAATTCAACTACATATGCTAGTTTTGTGGCTACTCAGGAAATAGTCAGGCACGGGAAGGTTTTTGTGGCTCCCGGTATTTTCTTTTCTTTGGAAAACGGGTCCTAATGGCTCTTTGGGTGTTTAAGATTGTTGACCTCTGGGTTAAGCTATCTGGCATTAAAAATGGCTTTAGCAATAGTTGTTGCAATTCCCCTGCTATTTATTTCTCTTAACATCACAGTAATGGTTAAGAATTCTCTACCTGATTTGTTTCTGTCCTAGTGTAGCTAAAATCTTGAAGTTTCCATATAATTGCTTTCAGGAAAATTGGCATTTCATTTTATGTTTTTGCTTATTTTCTGAGTGGGTATACCCTCAGCAATACTTCACTTTTAACAACTGTACATGATTTTATTGTGCAGCTTTGACCAGCTTTAAGATGGGCAGATGCAATGTATTTTCTACATCAGTGCCCCAAATTGTAAGCCTATCTTAAGCAGTTCCCTACATTTTAGGACTAACTCAAGCAAGAAATGATGATTGATGCCTTGAATTCTCCCAAATGTTATTTCTATTGCATACTCAACAAAAGCATTCCCTGCTGTGTAATTAAATAAAGAATTGCATATGTAGAAATATAATTATATGTATTTAAATGAAAGAATTAAATACAGACCAAATTCTAAAACTCTGTGCCCTTTTCTTAATATTACAAATTTCTTTGGCAACAATGTGACTTCAATAATGGCATGAATCCAATTTTCTTTCATATTTTCTTTCACTTCCAGCCTGTGTAAATTTTAACAGAATATTAATTTCTGTTAATAAAAGAGATTTCTTTTTTCTTTTGGCTTTACCACTTATTTTTTTTTTCAGCCAAGAAAACATCTAATGATAAAAAAAAGTTTATCCTTGTTACTGAAAGCTTGCTGTATAATCATATGACAATTAAAAGTCCATGAGAATGGATTTTTTTAAAAAAAAAATCCATCTATATACAGAAATATTTACCATGCATGTTAAAGTATTTTTTTTTCCCTGTACAGGTGATATTTCCTCATATGATTGCTTCATATCATCCATGAAGGAAAAGATTATCTTTTCCCATGTTAACTTTTCATGAATCACTAGTGACAGTTCTATTGTTTAACAATTACCTATTGGCAGAATCCAAAAGTTGAAACAATATGTGTTAGAAAGTTCTCAGACTGCTTGTGCGTGTTGTCAGATTCTACCCACATCAGCTCAACACAATCACTCAATGTGAATGGAAATGCTTAATGTAGACCAAAAACAGTGTTTGGCCCTTATGGAGATAGTGGGCCTATTTATCCGCTACCTCAGCTGCTGATTCTTGACAGTGTTTCCATAACAACATCCAAGTTGCTTAAAGCTAAATGTTTTTTAGCTTGAAGAACCAGAGAGTAATGGTGCAGAACTAAATAAAACCACTGCTTACAATGGCTAAGGAACATAGAAAATCTTGCTATGCTTGTGGCAAAAATTTAGAAACAGACGGGGGAGAAGGACATCTAGAAATGTTATACATAGTAAAGTGATGTTTTGTTCAGTTATATAATACTAAAGTGTGATGTAAAATGTTTCCCCAGGCAAAGAACATGCTTGGGGGGGTTTTTTGTGGCTTGCTATGAGCCACAATCTTAAAAGTGCTTTTCGTACAGGGCCAGAACAGCAACTAAATTTCTGTCTGTCGGTCTCTCTCTCATTCCCTCAGATTTTACATAAGATAAACACGTCTACAGATACAGAAATGTAAAAATAAAAAATAAAAAAATGAGAACGCTTGGCAGAGAAAGCTGAAAAACCTATGAATTGAAAAAAATATATACAGATGGCAGAATGGAGCGATGAATTGGACTTGCTTAAGGAAATGTATGAACTTCTTGAACAACAAATACTGTGGAGATACCAACAACAGAGATCTATGACTTTGGGGGATGAAATATGATTAAATGGAAACACCTTAGTTATAATTTGAAGAAAAACTTTTATTATTAAGAATCAATCAAGGATATTTGAACCTGGAAGGACCAGAGACAATGACTGTAGTGGTTAAAGACGAAATTGAAGCCGTTGCAGACTTTTTGAGAGTAAAACACAATAATGGATTGTTAACAGAGGATTTTGAAGTTAGTTTCTGTTGTTGGGCTTACCTATTAACTGTTTCCTTTTATAATAGGTAGATGATAGGTCAAATTGTTTGGGTAGAGTTGTAGAAGCTTATACATTGTACTCCTGTTTTGCAAGGGGGGAGAATGATTAATGTTGTAATATATTTATCAGTATTCAACTAGGGAAGATAATATACACACATTTTCTTTTTTTAATGTATCTATATTTTCTGTTCTTTGTTGTTCTTTTGCAAGTTTGTATGTTAACTCTTCAATAAAAAACAATTGAACCAAAAGAAAAAAAAAGAGATAATAAAGAATAAAAGAAAAGGTGAAGACAGCAAAAGAGAAAGGAAAATGAAAAGAAAGGTATCTAAAAAGGCATATTCTAATCCTCGCTGTAGCAGTTACCAACATGAAAAGTATTATTTCCACCTCTCATGTTTCCCTTCTTCTCATAAACAGCCTTTTAAATCAATAAATCACATTTTATTTTTATCTATTTTCAGCAAAAAGTCCAAAAAGGGTTTCCAGACTTTCATAAAAGTAATTGCTGTTCTCTCTTAATAAGAGTCTTCAGAGAGGGGCGGCATACAAATTTAATTAATAATAATAATAAATTAATAAATAATAAATAAGACAAGTAAATTTAACCATTTCTGCAAGCTCCATCATCTCCACAATCCATTTCTTCATTATGGATATTTCTGTTTTCTTCCATCTTCGTGTATTTAATGGTCACAGTGAAGGCGTGGTTTCATTTCTTTTCATTTTGGCATTTAATTAAATCTGCATAAAACTACTTTCATGTAATTCATATTTATAACAGTTGAAACTATTATTGGGGAACAACTTTCAAATCTCTAGAAATCACACTCTTTCATCTCATGTTCCAGCCCTTATCTACAAGCAAATCCCTAAAACATCAGCTATTCAATCTGTGTATCAGCAAAAAGTTCATAAAGGATTGCCAGTACATTGCAAACAAACAAAAAAAACACCTTATTTTAACTTTGTTCACATAAACCAATTTTACATTTCTTCCTTTTACTTCTAACCATTATAATCATTAATTCAATCAAATATTAATGTAGGATTTGTTTCTCTTCAATTCTTCTTTATCTATTGCACATATTTCTTCAAGGCTTTAACAAGCTTCTTTTTTAGATCCAATAACAAAATATTTTTCAGGTCATTCTTTTGGTTTATCATGGTATATATTGCGTGTTTTCAAGTTGTAATACTTCAGTCAAGGTTTTTGTTTTTGTTTTTGTACACACAATAAAGCATCATTTTCCAATCATTCACTTGGCTTGCCATTTGTAGTTCCATAGTTCGTACTTTTTCTGTCTTGTAAGATAAAATTTGTTTTACATCTCTTATTCCTTAGAGAACTTTCAAAATTATTAGATCAAAATCTTATTTAACTTTGTTCTGAAGCTTATAATTAATTTTGTTCAGAGTTGAAGATAAACTCAACCAATGAACGCTTTTTTAAACTTGACATTCCAAAATTCTTTAATATAATAGTTACTAGGCAATTTCCAAACAGGATTAGAAAGCGAGATCAAGATCAGGATGGCTGATCCAACTGCCTGTTAGGGCTCAGACCTACAGAAAACAGCTGTCCTACAGTATTCTTATGAGGAGAAACCATGTGAAGCATATCTGAGCAATCTCCTTCCCTCTCCTTGTTTGGAGATGTTCTAAGGAATTGGAAAGTCTCTTAGTCTTTGCAGTGGTCATCAGCTCTGCTTATACATAATTCTTTCTTCAATTTATCATACTCCCCAGAAGCCCTCATACCTTTTTTTCAGAATTGACATTTTTTCCCCTTAAACTTCTTCCTTAGCAGTCCAATAATTCCTTCCTGTTTTTCATGGCTAGGTCTACATTCTTTTGTAACTTGGCAAGGTCAGAGATCCATGTCTAGTGAAGCATAAGTGTCTGATCAATAACTATGTCACTTTCTCTCTATTTCCCATAGCCTTGTTGGCAGACTTTTGTATCTTTGTGCAGGTATTTAAAGGACTGATATAGCTTCTTCCAGGACGTTCCAATGGTAAATAAGGTTTAATCTTGCTTTCCTTCTCTTAAAATTATTACATGTTTGCTCGATCTCCTCCTTATGGTTCCATACTTGCCTTGATTGTCAATAGGAAATCCACCCCTGGAATAGAGCCCCAATTATCCCACCATAGCATTTTTACTTGTATTTCCTACATCCCTAATGTGATACTTGAATTATTATTTATTATTAGTTTATTTTTATTTGTTAAACTTGTCACTCATCTTGCTGGAGGCAACTCTAGGTGGCTTATAGAATTCCCTTTAGATACTACTTATAGAGTATTTTCTTTTCTCTATTATTGCTTTCTTCAGTCATGGTATTCGAACTGTTATGCCTAAAATTTGCAGGATGCTTTCATTCAGGAACTGGTGAAATCATGATCTGCTTAATATCTTCAAGTTATATGAACTATATGGAGGCTATAAGTGGTTTGGTGATGCTGGAGCACCTATCACTCGCCTCAGCTTCTGTCCACCTAATTGTTTGAAGCATGTTCTATGCAAATAGATAGGAGCCACTTTGGTGGAGAGACAAGCTGGTGCTCTGTGTAGGCAGTCAGATTCCTGACAGCTCTGAGCCTACCCAGTTGTGGCACCCATTTGGAAGGCAGCTCTGGGAAGGGAAGTGGCATTGAGTGATGCTGCAGGAAGAACTGCTCATCTTTCTCTCTGGTGTGAAGCCAGCTTGCCTTCCTGGGGCGCACCTTGGGAAATGCACAAGGGTTACCTATAACCAGGCTGGTATCTTGGCAAGCCAAACTACTACTCTGCAATAGTATTGTGGTCTCTTGGCTATTGTAACAGTGCCATATGCTACTAATACTATTGAGAGATGTACATTGAGAGATGTACATTTGCCGTTGTACATAAATGGTGAGGAGGTGGAGAGGGTTGGTAGTTTTAAATTTCTGGGCATTTATATCTCGAAGGACCTCTCATGGACTATGACTATGAATGTTAACAGAAGAGGCACAGAAGAGGCTGTACTTCCTGAGAATGCTCAGGAAGATAAATGTATCTCAGCATCTACTTCTGTCCTACTATCTCAGCACCATTGAGAGTGTCCTGACATACAGCATTCTTGCATGGTATGGACAAAAAAGCTCTACAGAGAATCATTAAAACTGCCCAGAATATCATCGGGCTCTAGCTACCAGCCCTGGATGACATCTTTGAATCCTGCTGTTTGAGGAAGTTGCATAACGTTCTCAGAGACTCTTCCCATCCTGCTTACAATCTTTTTGGACTGTTGCCTTCTGGCAGAAGATACAGAACAATTAAAACTCAGACCACACGTTTTCTGAATAGTTTTTATCCCAGAGTTATAATTGCACTCAACAATGAACTAAAGGGCCACCATCAGTTAGCTGTTGGACAGCATTACTTGGTCTGTTGTGTGGATGTTTGTGGGGTTTAGGGGTGCGGAATTGTGGTGGGTGGGAGTGTGTTTGGGGATTGTTACGTGTGTTGGACCTGGTCTTTGGGTGTTAAGTGAATTTTGTTGTATGGGTATACTGTGTATACACATACAATGACAATAAAGTTATTATTATTACTAATAATATGAATTATGTAACCTAAGTCCAAGATAGTACAATAAGGCTATTCTGAGACACACTGTTTTAAGACATATTAGCACAGAGAGGGCACAGTACTACCCCTTACCCCCAAGTCTATGTGTGGAACTAGCTTCTGAATCTTAATTAAATACTATTAACAAGACTTTTTCCACTGCCTTTGCAGTAGATTGTTTTGTCATTACATTTCTGTCTAACAACATAAATGAATGGCTGGAGGCTTAAAAGGAACTGCTGAGCCCTATATTGAAACTCTGCTGAATCGGTTTCAAGGGCAGTTGACAAGCTATGCTTAATTTGGGCTGTCTCTACAACAGAATTCAACGTATGAAGCATAATCCAATTTATGCACAGGTTAATTAAAAAGTCTATGTTCTGTAGATGTCATGGCCCCAATAATGGCACAATATATAAACAGTTCCTTCCACTAGATGTGGTGTGCTTTATCAGTGGATGTTTACCTGTGCAGAAGTTGTACTATGACTATAATCATGGTATATCAGAATAGTTGGCTTTCTTGAGGAAAACAAGCTGTTCTGAAAGGTTTTCTGACTTAGGTTTATATTAAGCTGCAATTACAGTTTACAGTTACAGTATAGGGGGGAACATGATAGCACTATTCCAGTATTTGAGAGTTGCCACAAAGAGGAGGGGGTCAACTTATTTTCCAAAGCACTAGAGGGCAGGACCAGAAACTATGGATGGAAACTAATCGAGAAGAGAAGCAACCTGGAATTAAGGAGATTTTTCCTAACAGTGAGGACAATTAACCAGTTGCCATGAGAGGTTGTGGGTGTTTCATCACTGGAGGTTTTAAGAAGAGACTGAACAGTCACTTGTCTGAAATGGTACAGGGTTTCCTGCTTGAGCAACAGATTGGACTAGAAGATCTGGAAGGCCTCTTCCAGCTCTATTCTGATTGTTTGATTTCTAGATTATTATTATTTTTTGCACTCATGTCAGAAGTACCGAGGCACTTTTGGGTTGAAAGCATTAGCTGGTGACATCACTGTTGCTCTGAGGATACCCAGTTGTGGGCACCTTTCATGTCTCCAGGAGGAGCTGGAGTGAAGGATGAGAGCTCAACCCCTTCTCACAGCAGCTCTATGGTCTCAAACACAGGCTTGCTAACCTCCTGCCCAGCATCTCAACCACTCGAGCGCCTTCTAAAATGGATACTGTATGTGTCACAGTCATCATTTACTTGCATCATTGTGAAACCAATTTGGCAGCCCTCTTGATTCTAGATGGAGAAAGATGAGAACATTTCTAAGAAACCCTCAGACTTCTTACACTCAATTTTGAGGTGAATGCTCTCTAAAGAATATGCTGAACTCAGCCAATATAAAACAGTTCCAGTAGTTATCTAATTACCTTCATTCACTCTAATAACACTGGGCCACAAATATTTTGCTTTCTAAACACTTTTAGTGTACCTTCTAGATTTTTGGCTGCCAATCATGAAAATAAACTCTGATTTAATCTATCATATACCATTTTATAGAAATCTTCTGTTTAGATATAATGGCAATCTACACTTTTCAGAATTTGCTGGTTGTTGGTTGTGCTGCACATATGAGATATGAAAACAAGGAACTGTTGTTGAAACACATTCAGTACCCCAAGTACAACTAAGTTATCTGTGGAGAGCTAAAGGCTCTGCTACTTGGGATGCAACTCAGTAGACCAAGTACATAGAGTAGTGGCCAAAATTGTGAAAACCTTTTGGGAAAAGTGTATTTTCTAAAACTAGCTAATAACACCACTTTTTGGAGGAGTAGTACCATAAAATTATATATCAATGGAAAAATAATTTAATCAAGAATGTAATGCAATAACTTTTATGAAGGATTTGCTATTAGAGTAGCAGTTATAGTATAAAGAAGAAAAGTGAAACACGTAGAAAAACCAAGATATACAAAAATTATCACCATGTCAGTTGGGTAACCTTTAGCATGAATTATGGCCTTACAGCATCTTCCCATGGAGGGAACCAAGTCTTTTAGTTCTGCAGCTGTTATAATGTGAAACTAAGATTGAATGATTGCTTCTATTAACTGGGTTTTATTGCTGGGTCACTTCTGACTAACAAGTTTCTTTAGTCGGCTCCATAGATTTTCAATTGGGTTAAGGTCTGGGTTATTCCCAGGCCATTCCAGCAGCGGAATATGATTATTTTGAAACTCACAAAAAAAAGTGGTGTTATTAGCCATCAAACCTCAAAAATACACTTTTCCAAAAAGGTTTCCACAATTTTGGCCACTACTGCATATGGATGGGAAGCTATGCAAGAGAGTTAAAATTAAAAATAAACAACCATTCTTAAACATTTAGTACCAGAGCAGGAAAATGTGGCACCTGAACCACTTGTTGACCCAAAAAAGTTGGGGGGGGGGTGTTTTGCCTCCACTTCACATAAAACTTAGACTGATGAAAAATTTTGTGAAAGTGATAAAGAAAAAAAGTGAAGGTTTCTGTTATTTAAGACAGATGTTTTCAAGAGAAACTGATGCCAGGATTAAGGAAGGCATTTCTGTTGGTCTGCAGAGCAGATACATCATCACCAGTTCAAAGATCTGTTACTGGGGCTAGAGAAAATCGCCTGGAAAGCATTCAAGGGTGTAGATGAGAATTTTCTTGGCAACTACAGAAAACCAAATTACTTCAGCTGGTTGACAAACTTCTTACTGCATACAAGAAGTGCAGCATGTCATTGAAGATTCATTTTCTGCATTCCCACTTTGACCTGCAAATTTAGAGGTGGTCAATGACAAACGTGATGAAAGGCTTTAGCAGGATATTGCCACAATAGAGAAATGGTATCAGGGCAACTGAATCCATCAATGCTAGCTGACTGTTGACACTGCAGCGAGATGCATTGGATAGTAGTTCACGCGGAAAACAGCAGCAAAACATTTTTGGCCCTGTTGAACTCATGCAGCATGTTAGAAATAGTATGAGATTAAATACATTATAGTCATTAAAAGTTAATTTCATATTTCTCAAGATTCCTATGTGATACTGTCATTCTGAAATTTTACTTGTTTTTCAGTTTGGCGGAGTCTATCATAATATCAAAACCTTTTCAGGAAGCAAAAGTTTTGGGGAAAAAAATTGTCCACTATAATCCAGTGTGTTTATGGTGAGGTCATATCAATTCTATTCAGTCTTCTAGTGAGGTTTTCAGTTTGTAGCATTTCTTGAGGTAAGCTATTAAATTTTCCAGTCAGAATCCATCTACAGCTTCAAGCCAGAATTTATATAAACTAGAAGCAATTTGACTAATTTAGTATCTTCTGTAGGTGGAAAAGCTTTCACAGTTCTTGTTAATTATTGTTCTTGCTATTCCTTTCTGCCCTTGAAATAATGATATATTTGCATAACCATCACCTCTACAATAAAATTTAAAGCGAATTAAAGTTGCATATAATTAAAAAGTCATTTAACAAAATAATACATCACTATGATTGCTGCTAAGAGATATAGGACTTTAAACATTTTTATTTATTATAGATATAGATATATTAAAAAGAAGATAAATGAGCAAAAAAAAGGAATTAAAAAAAGGGAAAGTCAGGTAAAAAGCAAGATAAAAGTGCGAAAGGAAAACGAAAGAAAGAAAAAAGGAAAAAAATAGAAAAAATAATTACTTTCTTTGGTACAGATATAAATAAAAAATACATCAAAATCCTACTCTAAAGTTAACAACAGTTTACATTATTTCTATAATCCCATATAATTCTAATAATCAAATCTCAAAATCAAATTTTCATTTCTTTCAGTTCCTTGAAAAAGTCCAAAAGTACTTTCCAAATAAAAATAAAATTGGTCAAATCTTTTGCCATCTCCACCAATTCCATAATATAATATAAATACAAATATTTGCAATATCAGGTTAAATAAGACAACTCTGGATGATATGGTGGAAATACTAACATCTTAGACACCAAGATGTAGAAAGTCCTGTATATTTTTTAAGCTCTCTGTCTCCCCTACCCCACCAGCCCTAATTTTTGGAGGAAAAGGAACAATAAGAAATTCTGAGAATTATACATGGTTTTCTCCTGAAGGATATAAAGGCAATGAAAGTTTCCACAAGAACGAGCAGACAATTCCAAGATCAGATTTCTAAGAAAAAACTTTTCTGTGTACACATGAATGATCATATCCAGACCACAATATTTTTTACGTTTAGTTCGTCAAGATTTAATACATTGTACATGCTTAACCATCTAAGAAGTCTTAGATCTATGTGGCTATGAACAGTTAACTGAAGACAAATATTAAAATACCGTATTTTTCAGAGTATAAGACGCACCTTTTTCCCCCCTAAAAGAAGCTATAAATTTGGGTGTGTCTTATACTCTGAATGTAGCTTTTTCAAAGCTTTTTTTCAGCCCTAACAAGATGCTAATGAGGCGCTAGTGAGTGAAGCGATCTTCCCAGCTTTGCCTGCTCCCTCGACTCTCCACTGTGCTTTAATGAGGTGCTAGCGAGTGAAGCAATCTCCATGCTTTGCTCCGACTCTCAGCTGTTCTTTAGAAGCTTTTTTTCAACCCTAACTAGGCGCTAGCCGAGTGAAGCGATCTCCTCCCCCCCGCCTGTGCTTTGCCTGCTTTTCTCATTGCTGCTTCCTCTCAGTTGTGCCTTAGAAGCTGTTTCTTATCCCCAAGCAGGGGATAAAAAACCAGCAAACTAATGTGCTGAAGCTGACCAGACTAAGGACGCTAGCCAGATAAATACCTGGTAGGCAGATTTTTTTTCTCTATTTTCCTCCCCAAAAACTAATCTGCGTCTTCCCAGCTGAGTTGCCTGATCGGCAGAGGCTTTTTTTTTCTTTTAAAAACATTTTTTTCTGCAACCTGTTCGGCCAAAGAGGTTGTTAAAAAAAATGCTTTTAAAAGCCTCTGACGACCACAGCTGAGCCACGGGATCATCAGAGGCTTTTTTTTTCTTTTAAAAGCATTTTTTCAGCTGAAGAGGTTGTAGAAAAAAATGCTTTTTTAAAAAAAGCCTCTGATGATTGCGCGGCTCAGCTGGGCATGGGGGGGGCAGGGATGTTTGCTACCGGTTCTCCGAACCACCCACCGCCATCACTACCGGATCAGGTGATCTGGTCCGAACCGGGAGCATTTCACCCCTGCTTTAAATCCAAACCCCCTATGCCCCTTTGTGTTCATCTACAAGCTGTTTTTTACAAGACCCTTGCACCAGGGGTGAAATCCAGCAGGTTCTGACAGGTTCTGGAAAACCAATAGCAGAAATTTTGAGCAGTTTGGAGAACCGGTAGTGGAAATTTTGAGTAGTTCAGAGAACTGGCAAATACCACCTCTGTCTGGCCCCAGAGTGGGGAGGGAATGGATCCTTCCCCCAGGAGTGGGGAGGGAATGGAGATTTTGCAGTATCCTTCTCCTGCCATGCCCACCAAGCCACATCCACCAAGCCACACCATGCCCACCAAGCCACACCCACAGAACCAGTAGTAAAAAAAAAATGGATTTCACCACTGCCTTGCACTTATTAAATTTGGCCTAAAAATATGGGTGCTTGGAGAGCTCTTAATAAAAACTTAACAATGTTTGCATAGTTCCTCTTTTAAAACTGAAATGGGAGAAAAGAAACCCAACATTTTCTTGATTTACCAAAAGGTACTTAAAATATGGAAGCATAGAAGATGAGTATTGCTTTGTTTTTTTCTTTGTTTAAGTTGCTCTGGACATCAATCACCAATGGCCTATGTGCCAAAAAGAGTCCCCTAACACTATTTTCAGGACATGGTCCAAAAAAGAAACATTGGAAACAATATAAAACAGACTTCAAGGTTGCCTTAGAGCCCAGATTAATACCATAATCAGTGCAAACTAATAAATGGTTTAAAAAAATGAATGAATCAAGTGTCCATAACCAATTCCCAACACTGAAAATCTTCAAAATAATTAACATGGAAAACCTCAACTGAAAAGAGTCCAATTTTTCATTATCCTTCAATTAGTATGTTCTGTTATTTATCTTTCTTGGTTCGTATTGACCAAGCACCACATGCTTACAATTGTAGGTATTGATCAAATACTTAGAATAGTTTGCATTGTTCTTTGGATGTTCTTCAGTATATTCTTCATCCAGAGCGATAAAGTAAATGAAACAATGGAAGTGACCAGCTAGGTGATGTATTTATGTATCATAGTTATAAAATGGGGCAAACCTAAATTTTATATTACTGCAGATCAGGGGTGAAATCCAGCAAGTTCTGACAGGTTCTGGAGAACTGGTGGTAGAAATTTTGAGCAGTTCGGAGAATCAGCAAATACCACCTCTGGCTGACCACATCTTTCCCCTGGAGTGGGGTGGGAATGGAGATTTTGCACTATCCGTCCCCTGTCATGCCCACCAAGCCACGCTCACCAAGCCACACCACGCCCACAAGCCACGCCCACAGAACCGGTAGTAAAAAAATTTGGATTTCACCACTGCTGCAGATTATTTGGGCCAATCAGTTACTTAAACAGCACAATACTTGACAGAGGCTTTCCTCTCAGCTGACTTGAGTACAATTGAATAAGATTTTTTTCTCTCTCCTTTTTCTACCCTTCATCTTTTAGCTTGTACCTCAGCTCACTGTTTTTTTGGTGGCATTTATTATTGATGCAACTTTTACACATTCTGAGGTATTTGCGAATTTTTCTTATGACAGCAAGGAAAAACGTTAATAAATTATTTACCATCCTAATTGAAGTAAATCCCATCTGAGTAGATCTTCTAAGTTCTTAATGCACTTACTCTACAACTTTGGTAGCTTTTAGTTTTATTTATTTCAAACCCCAATAACTCTCGGGAGACCATGGCTAAGAATGACATCTATTCTAAATGTCCTTTGATAAATGCATATGTGTATTTTTGAAGATCAAAACTACTTTCAGTTTGATGGAGCTGAATGATGATGCTAGCATTTATCATATACTGCTTGAATACTATAAGTCCTTCCCTACCCCTCCACGTGTAAAAGTATATTGGGGTAGCCTGCCTAAAAAGCATTTACATTTAGTACACAGTGGTGGGTTCCTCCCGGTTTTTCTACCGGTTCTCTGATCGCGTGCTTCATGCTTCACGCAAACACCAAACGTGTGCTGTGAGCACATGTGCAGTTTGCAAAAACTTTCCACTTCCACGTTTCTACTGAGGAGAGCACAGCTGATTCGCGTGGCAATCCACTCTGCTGCGCTAATCAGCTGAGAAGATAAAGGTAAAAAAACGAGCCCGGGCAGGCAGGTGGGCCAATCTGAACAACCGGTTCACTACCAGGTAATCGTCGGCGCTACCGGTTCGTCCAAACTGCTGCGTACCGGTAGCAACCCACCACTGTTAGTACATAAATGTAATAAAAGAAAGCACAAAGGGAATGGAAAAAAGGAAAATAAGGACACTTGTGGCAATAGGAGAGCCAGTTTGGTCTAGTGGTTAAAGCACCAGGTAAAAAAGTGGGAGACTGTGAGTTCTAGTCCTGCCTTAGCCATGAAGGCCAACTGGGTGACCTTGGGCCAGTCACTCTCTCTCTCTCTCAGCCCAATTCACCTCAGAGAGTTGGTGTTGTGGGGAAAATAGGAGGAGGAAAATGTGTTGGACATATTTGCTGCTTTGAATTACAAATAAAATCATTAAGTAAGGATGAAGCTGTCTGATTACTATACCATTATTTTAACCTGTATTAAAATTCCAGTGAAAACTGTGAAGGTGGCACAGTACAATATTATTAATTATCACTCATATGCTTTTTGCAATGCTTCTAATGATGTATCCTATGACTATCATTAAATTTTGTACCTTATGATTCTTGATGAACGTATCTTTTCTTTTATGTACCCTGAGTGTATGCACCAAGACAAATTCCTTGTGTGTCCAATCACATTTGGCCAATAAAAAATTCTATTCTGTTCTGTTCTGTTCTGTTCTGTTCTATTCTATAGGTGGCTGAAGAGGAATGAACATGAATACTTTTCAAACTATATGAACTTTAAGTTATTCAAAAGTTTTAATAAAGTAAATTTAGTAAAAATATATATATATTATTATTATTTTTTCTGTCACAGCACTTGCCCTTTGGAACATCATGGCCCCAGAGGTTAGATTAATCCTGACTTGGCTTGCCTTACAAAAGGCTCTAAAAGCAGGATATTGCCAAAGTGCCTGAAGGTAAAGTTATGGTTCAGAGCCTGCCAGATGGCTACATTCATGATTTCCACTTGCCTGCATTTTCTGTTTCTCGGTTGTAATTCTGGTTTTTAATTGGGTGAAAATAAATTCAATCCAATAAATAAGAAACTATGTAAACAAATAAAATCCGTCTGTGAAGATATCCTGAATACTTGGGCCAAATTGGATGGTCTGTGTAATGGAGCAAAATAGCAGTGAACCAAATCTAAGCAAACAAAAAGTAGCAAAACTGCAACAACAACACAATGTGTTTTCTGGAGTTGTCATAAAATTGTACAGAAATAGGAAAATTACAGCACTAAAATAAAATTCTACAAGCCACAATTACACTGATAAGTCTTCTGGACTGTCTATGCATCAAACCAGATGAATGCTGTTTTCAACTCCACAGAAATTGCTTTAACTCATGAAATAACACCCCAAAGAGATTAACAAATTACCTATATTCTTAGTCTGCCTGCCTGCCTGCCTGCCTGCCTGTCTCTCTCTCTCTCTCTCTCTCACTCACTCACTCACTCACTTTGTGTGTGTACAGTATGTGTTTTCATCCTGTTGTTGAAAATTAAAGTTTATTTACTTCTATATTTGTTTGTGTTTTGTTGATATGCATATGAGAGACAGTTTGGTGTAGTGGCTAAGGCATCAGGCTAGAAGGAGCTTGAAGGAGCCTGGGTGGTGCAGCGGACTAAAGTGCTGTTAAAGTAGCACTTAGCTGCCAGCTGCCTGCAATTACTGCAAGTTCAAATCTCACCAGGCTCAAGGTTGACTCAGCCTTCCATCTTTCCAAGGTAGGTAAAATGAGGACCCGGATTGTGGAGGCAATAAGCTGACTTTGTATAAAAAGAACACCGCTTAGGGGGGGCTGAAAGCCCTACTAAGCAGGTATATACAAAAGTATGAAGGCTATTGCTTAACGCATTGTAAGCCGCCCTGAGTCTCCAGAAAAGGGCAGCATATAAATCGAACCAATCAATCAATCAATCAATCAATCAAGGTTGGCAATTAATTCTCCCAAGCGGCCAGATTAAAAACTGAGATTGTTGTGGACATCCCACCTCTGATGCTGACACCCTGCCCTCCAATGACACCTAACATTAGAATTATAATTAAAAAAAAGCACAACAATGTTCTTCCTGTATCAACTCAGGAAGTTCAGACTGCCTGAGAAATTATTTAGACATTATTGGCATTATTGATGCCAATTTGTACTTCTGTAACTGCCTGGTTTGGTACAGCAACCAAAAAGGACAGGTGCAGCAACCAAAAAGGACAGGTGCAGACAGGTGCAGATAGTTAGGACTGCAGAAAAAAAGAAGCAGCAGCAATTGCCACCAGCCTTCCTTCCTTCCTTTGAGAATCTGATATTGTGTGGGTCAAAAGGAAGGCTGAGAAGATGTATGCAGACGCCTCACATCCTGAACATAAACTATTTCAACTCCTCCCCTCAGGACACTGCTGTAGGGCATTGCATGCCAAAACAACTAGGCACAGGGACATTTTTTTTCCCCTCATGCCATCTGCTGAACACCTAATTCTCACAGTATTGTCTTATGTCTAAGTATATTTACCCATGTTGTATGGCTATAGTATTATTATTATTATTATTACCCTTCTCATCTTTTCCACTACTTTCTCTTATTAATATCATCATCATCATTATCATGTACACTGAAAGCTTAGGCACTGGAGACAAATTCCTTTTGTGATGAATCACACTTGGCTAATAAAGTACTCTACTCTACTCCGCTCCGCTCCACTCCGCTCTCCACTCCATTCCACTCCACTGCCTCACCCCCCTACCATTGATGTTGCCCCACCCCTTACCAACAACAACAACACTGCCACTGAGCAAGACTGTGACAGCCCATAGGCCAGATATGGCCAATGATTCATAAAATGTGCAGGTCTGGGCTAGAGACTATGAGTTTTAGTCACACATTGGGCATGAGAGCCACCTGGGTGATCTTGGGCTAATCCCTTTTACTAGCTAACTACAATTTTGCCAAGAAAACTTCAGGGACAGTTGGTGTTTATGGAAGGGGAGGACATTGTTTTTCTCATCCCTCATTTCTCTGATGCCTCATGTTTTGACACTCTTACCCCTCCTGTTTAATAAGGGCAAGCTTATCAGTCAGTTTAGGGTCTGGCATAATCAATATAGTGATTATACCCAATTATACATTTCACCCTCAGGCTGCAAAGGGGGAGCTGTCATTATAATGACAAAAAAAAAAAAAAGAGAGAGAGATTGGATAATCATTTGTCTGAAATGGTGTAGGATCTTATCAGGGGTAAAATGTAAAATTTGTTACTACTGGTTCTGTGGGCGTGGCTTGGTGGGGGGGTGTAATGTGACTGGGTCGGTGTGGCCAACTTTTTTTTTTAACTTTTCAAAGCATTTTTTCTAATGCTTTGAAAAGCCTCTGCCAATCAGGCAACTTAGCTGGGATCGTCAGAGACTTTTCAAAGCATTTTTTTACCACCTCTTCGGTGAAGAGGTTGCAGAAAAAAATGTTTTGAAAAGCCTCTGATGATCCCAGTTGAGCCGCGTGATCATCAGAGGCTTTTTTTTTTTAACTTTTAAAAGCATTTTTTCATCGGAAGAGGCTGTAGAAAAAATGCTTTTAAAAGTTTTTTTAAAAACACCTCTGATGATCATGCGGCTCAGCTGGGCATGGGGCGGGGGCACAGGGATTTTTGCTACCGGTTCTCCGAACCACCCACCACCATCGCTACCAGATCGGGCGATCCGGGGATTGGACTAAAATACCTTCAAGATCCCTTCCAACTCTGTTATTCTGACAAGATTGAGCAGTGTTTGGCATTAGAACCAATGACACTTGGGAAAAAATGAATTTGAGTTATTTTTTTAATTCTTTCTCTTGGATTATAATTCCCCATCCAAAGATGTTTGTATGTACTTAGTGTGTGTCCCTGTGTGTGTCTTTGCATTTATGTATGTGTACATTAGCCAGTATTAACATCCCAGTACATTTGACATTTTACAGCAATGAACTAAAAAGAAAACAAAGAAAAACTTTGATCAGCAAAACTGTCATATACTGAGAATTTACCTTTTATGAACATTTACCTTTTTAGTATGCAAAATCAATTACTCTGGCAGCAACAGCCTCTTTCCTCAAAATGTAGATTTTGAAAAGCCATACAAGGCAAAAAAAAAAAAATCTCCAAAGTGAAAAACACACATAATATTCTCTACTTGTCACGCACCAGTTCTCCGTAGCTGGCATCGGTTCAATATAGTTTAGTAAACAGCCTCATAAATCACCTGAGTTCTGATTTATGTTTTGGTTTCGTGCTGATTTATCTGATGGGCACTTAGAAAACTCATCACAGATGCTGATTATGGGTGGGACAAGATGGCTTGATTTAGCTATACCTGTGATAATCACGTATAAACAAATGGCTGTGGAAAACTAAAATAATATTTTGTCATTGTCAGGACTACGTGAATTCTGAAATATGGCATGAGACAACCTTTTAGGAAGAAATTGTCTAATTTATTGTGGTGCTGTGATTACCTCTAAAGATGGGACAGTTCAGCCCTTGAATTAGTTATTCGGACCCAGCTCCCCAAACATGACAAACCCTCTGATGTGAACTCAAAGATTCTTTTAATTAGGAGTGCTGGCAGACCCGGCAAAAAGTTTCTCTCTCAAGCCAGAAGATGAATAGTTAGTTGTCTGCCGCATCTATTCATCTCTGCCCAGTGGTTGGTTTCTACCGGTTTGCCCTGGTTCAGGAGAACTGGTAGTGGCGGCTGTGGGAGGCTCCGCCCACCTGCCCAGACATCATCACAGATGTTCTGTGCATGCGCAGAAGGTTCTGCGCATGCACAGAAGTGCCATGCGCGACCAAAGCAAGCGCACACACATGCACGTTCACAGTTCCGAACCATTAGCAAAGATAAGTGGAACCCGCTACTGTCTCCGCCCCCTACCTTTTATCCCCAGAGCTAGGGTGAGGCTTCATTAGCAGCGGTAGCTCTTCCTTCCCAAGGATCTGCCCACAGATTTCCACTGCTCTCTCTTTGCCTTCTGCTCATCCACGCATCAGGCACTGGACCCAGCTGTTCCTTCTCTTCCTTATCAGCCACCTCTAGACCTGGGGGCTGTTGACTCTCCATTTGAGGGCTGACGGACAGCGCAGGCTCCATCTCTGTCTCTCTCTCTCTCTGCCAGCTCCATTCCCTCTTCCCCCTCGGAGCTCTCAGGTTGCCTTGAAGCTGACCCTGACTCCCACACCTCCTACCTCCTCCTTCTCCTCTGATTCAGAAGCTGGAGGCACCAGCAGCTGACAGGCCACAACATTAGCAAAGGTTTCCATGCTTCAAAGGCATTACTTTTACTTGCACTGCAAGGCACGGGTTCGGTACCATAGGGGAAATAAATTGACACTGCATCTTCTACTGATCATTCATTTTGCACAAAATTTCACTGGGCCATGCAGAGTGGATAGGACATACCATGATAGTTCAGTGAACTATCTGGAGGGCAGTTAGTGTAATAGCACTACCAATAGCACTTTTCTTTATTGTGTAATTTTGCACACTTCACACACTCTCAAAGCAGTTTACAGAGTCACCATATTGACCCCAACAATCTGGGTCCTCATTTTATTGACCTCAAAAAGATAGAAGGCTGAGTTGAGCCAGTCGGGATTGAACTCCTTGCCGTGGGCAGAGTTAGCATGCAATACGGCATTCTAACCAAAGTGCTACCACGGCTTTCCATAATGTATGGAAATGTCTTTAATCTGAAATAAGATTTAGCCATCTCATGTTTTCAGTAGAACGGTGTCATCTTAGAAACTTTTATGTAATACTTATAAAAAGGAGTTGGGTGGCCTATCCAATCAATCAATGTTAGTACTATGATAATATCATTGAAAAAGGAATTTTGCTTTCCCTTTTCAATATTTGTAGGGGTCTGGTGAGGGCACTAAAAAGGAATAGAGGCACAGTATAATTCCAGGTTTATTAGAAATTAATAAACTCTGAACAGTAGCTTTAATTCTCTTGATCATATGCCTGCCTGGCTGCCTATTATGGTCCCCCATCCTCCCAACCCCCACTTATATCTCTATCTCTATCTCTATCTCTATCATCTATATCTATCATCCAGGGGTGAAATGCAAAATTTGTTGCTACTGGTTCTGTGGGCGTGGCTTGGCGGGCATGGCTTCAGGGGTCATGTTCCTGGATGGGCATGGTCAACATTTTTTTTTACTTTTTTAAAGCATTTTTTTACTACTGTTTCGGGAGAATAGGTAGTAAAAAATGCTTTAAAAGTAAAAAAAAAAAAAAGAGGTTCCGACGATCGTACAGCACAGCTGTGATCATCAGAACCTTTTTTAAAGCATTTTTTACTACCTATTCACCAGAACCGGTAGTATAAAAATACTTTTAAAAGGGGGGGAAAAGGTTCTGATGATTGTGCAGCTCAGCTGTGATCATCGGAATCATTTTGAAGGATTTTTTTTTTTACTACCTATTCACTGGAAACGGTAGTAAAAAAATGATTTAAAGAAGGGGGGGAAAAGGTTCGGTGGGTCGCACGGCACAGCTGATTGTCAATCAGCTGTGCTGCGTGATCGTCGGAACGTCTTTTTTCTTTTTTTTTAAAGCATTTTTTTACTACCGTTTCCAGCAAATAGGCAGTAAAAATGCTTTTAAAAAGAAAAAAAAGGTTCCAACGATCGTGTGGCACAGTTGTGCCACGCGGTTGTCGGAACCTTTTTTTTTTTACCTTTTAAAAATATTTTTTACTACCATTTCACCCGAACCAGTAGTTTTTGTCACTACCGGTTTGCCCGAACCAGAGCGAACCGGTAGCATTTCACCCCTGCTATCATCTATCAATCTGTCTTTCTGTCTTTCTGCCAGTCTGCCTGCCTGCCTGCCTGCCTGCCTGCCTGCCTATCTATCTATCTATCTATCTATCTATCTATCTATCTATCTATCTATCTATCTATCTATCTATCTATCTATCTATCATATCTCTCTCTCTCTCTCTCTCTCTCTCTCTCTCTCTCTCTCTCTCTCTCTCTCTCTCTCTGTGTGTGTGTGTGTGTGTGTGTGAATCATTTTAATTAAACTTCTGGCTTATATGAAGCTTACCATGCACATTAAGAAGCAAAATAGCAGAAATTCAAAAAGAAATCAATAGCAACCAAAGGATGGAAACAACATCATCTATCTACTGTATCTATATATCTATCTATTATTTTTCTAAGTTTTATGTTAATACATTCCCAGATATTAGGATTAAAAGACATTGTTTTGGAGAGAATAGTTAGCTAGTGATAGTCAGACATGCAAATCTTAGCTAGATAGTTAGATATGGTACAGGAATCTTAGATAGCATTGAATGTTAATAACCAATTTCAAATCCAAGATGCCTTTATTTGATATGGTTAGAATAGAATAGAATAGAATAGAATAGAATAGAATAGAATAGAATAGAATAGAATAGAATAGAATAGAACAGAATAGAATTCTTTATTGGCCAAGTGTGATTGGAAACACAGGGAACTTGTCTTGGTGCATATGCTCTCAGTGTACATAAAATAAAAGATACATTATGTATCTAATGAAATGCTAGAGAATGAGAAAAATCTAAATAAATAGGAGAGAATGCCACAGAGGCCAAGGACTTTCATCGGCAAGAAATAAGCAACATATTGTTCTGTATTAAAGTAACAGTAATCAGCAACAAGCATATGTCAAATCTGGCCCACCTACCTATAGCATAATAACACATTTATAATGCCGAATGATCCCTACAAAAATAATTAATTAACTAGATTGTTTTTTCTCAAGTTCTGAATCTAATATTTTTTTTTCCAGTTGCTTAATTTCCTGATCCTAAAGGAAAAATGAGATTTGAGGGCTCTACATATGTACTGCTGTGCAGATAATGAAGTGGAAAATAGAGCTTCATTTGCATGATTTCCTACCTTTCGCATATTTAATCTGTTTCCCTGCAACAAGTCACTTAACATTAATTTAAGCATGATGTGTCTTTTAGCGGCATGAGGGCCTCACAAAAGTTTCAACACAATAAGGCTAAAGCCCCAAGCAGAGTTAGGCAAGACAGCATGAAGCATATCAAGCATTTCCAAATGAAATAGTTGCTTTAATGTCCAATATGCAGATAAAGATAACTAACATTTCACATTATTATGTTTGCATTATTTGTTAGTTACAAAGTTATATTTCACCACTGATTAAATAATTGCAAAGTAAATGCTTCAGAAAATGTTTCTCTCTTTAAAAAAAAAGTGAAGGATGATGATAACAATCATGATACGATATAAAAATATTAGGGATAATATGATGATGATGGTGGTGGTGGTAGTGGTGATGATAATGATATGATATTGATAATGATAAAATGATATTAGGGATGATGATGATGATGAAGATGATGATCAATCTTTTAACAATCCCATGATCCTTTGCAGGATGGAGTCTGGGCAACTGAATTGAGCTAGCAGAGTGTTTAATGGCCAGATGCCTTTCTTGTTGCCAATGCGGAGTTTTGTTCAGCAGATATATTCTCATTGTGCCCAGAGAGAGAAATATCCGTCTCTACCTAGGATCGAACTTACAGACTCCTGATTGTGAGGCAAGAGCTCTACCTCTAGGCCACTGCACCACTCCATTAGGGATGATGATGATATGATGATATTAGGGATGATGGTGATGATGATATTCATATAGAAGCATCTGAGCGTTACTGTAGGTTGTGCTCAGATGCTTCTATTAGAATATCATCATCGTCAACAACAACAATTTCTTACATTTATATGATAGCTTATATTTGGAAAAAGTGGCTTCAATAAAACTTACACAAGGAAGCAAATAAAAATAAATGCAGAGTGAAACAGTAATGAAAAATAGGACGGAGCAGAAATAATTATCTTTAAATAATCACCACGGAATGAAAAGCATCTTGACAATTGTTGGGAAGGCAGAAAAAGCAGAAGAAATGCATTATCATCTAGAAATGATGAGGATAATCCCCTTCTTTATTCCAGACCAAGGCTTTCTGACAACAGTGAGAACTTGAGATAGGCCTCTCTAAACTGGGTTCTAGGGGGACCGGTGGCTCAGTGGCTAAGACGCTGAGCTTTTCGTAAACAAGTTTTATTAGAATTTTTCTTTCATCATACATATTTTATGAACAGTCACATCTTATACATTTTATATATATTAATCTTCATAATTTATTCTAATCTTCCCATTTTTTCCATATTCATCTCTTTTATATAATTCTTTATCACAAATTAATCATTTTTCACCATATCAACATCTTTCAGCCATATTATTCTTTAATATTACCATATTATTCTTTTTTTCCAAGTCCATTTTACATGTTTCCAATTTCAGCCATAATATTCTTTTTCCATACTTCTTTATCTTATCTTAATTTCTTCTTAATATATAATCAGTATCACTATCCGCCCTTAATTCCTAATCTCTTACAATAACATCAAATTAATTATCTTATTTCTCCATTACAGAATACATTTCTCAAAATCCCCATCCCACTTTTTAACATTTGAACTTTGTCTCTTAATTTAAATTGTCTTCAAAATTAAACCAAATTGCCATTTCCCATTTCATCTGCTATTCTGTTTTACTATAAGCAATATACATCATCATATTCAAATCTTACATTAAAACCCTTTAACTTAGTTGACCATCCATAATTAATAATATTAATACAGTTCCCTTAAATCTACTAGTATGTACCTTATTTCCCTTCTTCCTTTCCACTAATCTTCTCTTCTTTAACCATTTTCTCTTGGTCTCTCCAAAATTCCACTTCTTGATAGGTTTCTCCTTTTAGCCCATTCTCTTAACTTCTACTTTTTTATTTTTTTATATTTATTATATCTTTTCTTCTGAATCCTTTTTCTCATTTTTAGATATATTATCCGAGTAGTTCTTCCCAAGCTTTCTCCTAATCTCTTTCCACTATTTCCCTCTTTACCCTTTGATTGATTCTTTTTTGGGGGATGCCCCCCCCATCTGCTCTTTTTTTGCCACTGTAAATCCCAGTGAAATCATCTAACTGCTTTTTTCATTCAATTCCTTTTCCTTCAATATTATTTTCTTGCTCCTCATTTATTATCTCTTTTACCACCTTCTGCCCTATTTCCTGTTCTGTGTGTTCCAGCAAAATTTCTGACTTTTTATTACCCTTTAGTGATTCACACATATTTTTAAACATCTCAATTAATTCCTCACACATCCAAGACTCCATATTGCCAATTTAAGAAATTGTTAACACCTTTGAATTATGTCACACTTAATTAAAATTTAAAATCTATATAGTCTCTTTTTGTTTTCAAATAATGTCCAGTTCATGTATTTATCCAGTCCACTCCGTGTTAAAGATTTGTTATCTTCCACAGCCATTGAGAATCAAAACCAAGCAATGTAGAAAGACAAATACTCCTTAAAAGTTCCCACAGTTTCCAAATTATCTTTTAGTAGTCAAGGTCACAGCTGTACTTTCTCTTCTATCTTCCAACAAATATTGCAGTTCTCTCTTTCTGCCAGCAGATGTCTCTCTCAAATCCACAATATTCTCAAACCAACTAAATGTCAAAGCTGTCAAAAATATTTTAAATCCACATAAAAATACTTTTCCTCAGATTCTTTTCTTTTATTATTTTCAATTTCTCCAAATCCAATTAAAGATACAAAAACTTTCTTGGGATTTAGTATGCTAGCCTCCTCTTTGTTCTTCTCCCTCCATAGACTTTCCCAAGTGCCAATTACTCACTCATTTCAGCTTGGGGACACTTTTAATGTTCCAATTCAAAATTTTCTTTTACCTGTGAGTTGGCCAATCACTCACCCAGTACCAGCACTCCATTCAAACACCGCTCCTGCACAAAAACAGTCTGGTTGCCCCAGCTTCAGAACGGTCATTTTACAATGGCCGCCACCCCTGCTGCCAGTCCGAAGAGCTGCCTCCGACCTTTAAAGGAACTTGCCTGTTCCTCTTGGTCGTCCAAGATGCCTCTCCTTCTTCACCATCCCTTCAGAACGGTTCTGGTCTGAAGACTCCCTGAAAATGGTTTGTCTGGCTAGATTTTCATGGAGTTCATTGGACCCCTCTATTTTTCCAGCAAGTCTCGCTGCGATGTTTCTGTTTTTTTTCTCTAAGACGCTAAGCTTGTCGATGAGAAAGGTCAGCAGTTCAGTGGTTTGAATTCTTGGTGCTGCGTAACAGAGTGAGCTCCCATTACTTGGCTCAGCTTCTACCAACCTAGCAGTTCAAAAGCATGTAAAAAACACAAATAGAAAAATAGGAACCACTTCGGTGGGAAGGTAACAACATTCTGTGTGCCTTCGGCATTTAGACATGCTGGCCACATGACCACAAAATCGTCATCAGACAGCGCTGGCTCTTCGGCTTAGAACCAGAGATGAGCACTGCCCCCTAGAGTCAGGAATGACTAGCACGTATGTGCGAGGGGAACCTTTATCTTAAACTGGGTTCTATTTAGGTTCTTTAGGGCACTATTATCCATATCTTAAGGGTAATCTAAAGTGTAATGGATATCATCTGATTCCTACCCCATTAATGATTAGGAGCTTACCACTGTAAGTTTCATCACTAATAATTTATAGCTCCCAGCAAGGTTACCCCATACATTGGCAACCTTCAGTCTCAAAAGACTATGGTATCGTTCTCTGGAAAGAGGTCCTAAAATAGCATCTAGTGTGACTAAAAAGGCCAATTTGAGAGTGGCAATCCTTCCCACAGGGCAAGCTGAAATGCTTACGGGATTTCCTCTTCGCTGACGATGCTGCTGTCCCTGCTCACTCTGCTGAAGACCTTCAACAACTTATGGACAATTTTAGCAAGGCCTGCCAAGACTTTGGACTAACAATCAGCCTGAAAAAAACATAAGTCATGGGTCAGGACATGGATTCACCTCCCTGTATTACAATCTCTGCACAAGAACTGGAGGTAATCCATGACTTTGTGTACCTCAGCTCAACTATCTCTGACACTCTCTCTTTAGATAATGAGCTGAATAAACATATTAGTAAAGCGGCCACCACATTTTCCAGGTTAGCCCCACACAGACAGTATTTGAATAATTGGTTTTGGCTATATACAAGAAATATCATTGAACATATTATGAAAATAACCCTCTCAACTGTCTGCAAGTATTCTGAAGAAAAATGTAAACCCTTGAACTGATATAAAACATAACCATTTGTTAATATATCAATAGTTGCTATTTTGGGGTCTGTCTTTGAAGATGATTTGGAAGCTTCAGCCAATTCAAAATGTGATTTCTTATGTGACCTTTCTGCCCCACAAGCTGCACTGATCGCCAGTATGCTTCTGGGTTCAATTTGAGGGGCTGGTAGTTATCTTTAAAACCCATAATTGCTTGAGACCACATTAGTTATGGGATTAACATAGTTGTAATTTATGGGTCCATTATAGTGGTGAAATGCAGCCGGTTCTATCTGGCTTGGGCGAACTGGTAGCGCCAGCGGCGGAAGGCTCCACCCATCCGCCCGGACGTCATCACATCCCGTTTTTGATGCTCTGTGCATGCACAGAAGATCCTGTGCATGTGCAAAGGTGTCACGCATGACTGAAGTGAGCGCGCATGTGCGCTCCTATTTGCAAACCGGTAGCAAAGGTAAGTGGATTTCACCCGTGGTCCATTATATCCAACAGGATAAGCATGTTCTTTGTTCATGTTACAGAGTGTTGTGGCCCACCAGCGGCCTGTGCGAATTGTTGCTGACCCCGATGACGAGGAGGCTGGTGTGCTGTCGCGCCAGCAGCCTGTGCAGCCGGCGCTCGAGTCGGACAGGAAGGAGGCTGAAGAAGATGTCGTGCCAGAGGCAGGGATTCAACCAGGGCCTTCAGAACCTCCAGAGGGTCCTTTAAGTGCAGAGGATGAAGTGGAGGAGCCTCTTCTCAATGCACGGGCACGCAGAGCTGCCAAAAGTCAGGAATGGTTCCTCAGGAGGAGGTCTCCTTGCAAGTAAGGCTTGGGGCTAATTGGCCACTCCCTTAGCCTATTTAAGAATGCACACAGTTTGTAAAAAGCTGCAGGAAACAACGTTCGTTCATTCGTTCGCTGATCTTTGAGTTTGGATTTTCTCTGCAAACAGTGTTTCTGGGCTTTCTGCCAACTCTAGTAAGACTCTATCTTATCTGTGGAATTTCTGGCAGGTTGTTAAGAACATTTTATTAACAGACTGCATTTGCAAAAGACTGTGTTTTGAAGTAAACTGAGTTTTATTCAGATTTTGTGTGTGCTGCGTTCTTTGGATCCGTAGCTGGGGCAGAACACAGAGTAACCTGGAGAAAGCCTTTTTATCAGGGTGTCTATCCTCTGGATCATCATCCTCCGGGGATCAGATATGCATCAGCCCTGAAGACTTAGTTTTGTCATTCAGCCATATAAAATAAATACACAAATAAGCTCCCCAAGTTCTCCAAAGAGCATTGTTATCATAGATAAAATGCAAGCATTTTCATGGTTTATGGTGAATATATTCTAGATATACTGTACCATTAAATGTATGGCATCCTCAAGGACCCCTAACTCGCCTATTTTTTTAAAAAAAATGAGATTAATTATATCAGAAGAAAAATTAATAATGATTAAACCAGTATATGTTGGTGTGACAATTTGGTTGAATGCCACTTCCTTAAGAAAAAACTGCACAGGAAATCAAAGGAAAGGAGAGGGAGTTAAATCCTTAATTGAAAACTTTTTTAAAAATCTCTACATTCTGTCCCTCTTGTTCCCAAACTGAAGCAATGGGTTCAAATTTTAGACGTTTTATTCCCAATTTCTCTGCCTATATCTATACAAATATTTGTTTTGCTAAGGACACCCCTCCCCCTCTTTCTCTCTCCCTTCCTCTCCTCCCCTCTCTCTCTGGTTTGCAAGGGTATATGAGTTTTGTGACCTAGGCTTACTGAGTCATTACAAGACACAATTAGTCCCAAAGAAACCTATTTTATTGTAACAGCTGAGAATTATGTTCATTCCCAGCTGAGTCCCAATTAGTTGCAAAACAAGTCCTTCGGAAGAAGTCCTTCGGGATAATCCCCAACCTTTATCTTCTTTGACACCCTGCCAAAGGACTTACTTAGCAAAGCCCCACAAAGTTCAGAAACAAACAAGAGACGCTGACTGGAAACAGAGGTAGCAACGTTGCCTTCTGGCAGCTCTGCGTTTGCGTACACTAGGAACAGGCTCCTCCTGTTCCTCTGCCTCTCTCCTGTCCGAGTATGGGGGCTCCAGAGTCCATGCATCATTCCCAGATGGCCCTGGCCCCATCTTTGCCTCTGACACAGAGTCCTCATCCGAACCTTCCCCAGACTCCAGGACTGGCCCATGTTCCTCCCCAGCCTCCTCACTGTCCGACTCTGCTGCCAGCTCTGCAGGCTGCTGGTGGTCCACAACAATGAGAGTCCTTCCTTCCTTCCTTCCTTCCTTCCTTCTCTCCCTCCCTCCCCTCCCTCCCTTCCCTTCCCTTCCCTTCCCTTCACTATTTTTCCTCATCTAATTGCTTCCAGAATTTTTTATTTTTTTCTCACGAAGACCCAGGAAAAGCTTAGCACCAGCTGGCAACCTATGCAAAAATGTTAAATTCATTCATAGCATCAAACATTTAGTAAATGTAGAGGTATCGGGCTTCAGTTATACCATTACATAATATTTGATTTGCATTCACCACCCCAGTACCACGCAAAAACATTTTCTACATCCTTACTTTCCCCATCATTTATTATTTTATCAACACTCTACTATTCCTTCAGTAAACTTATAAAACAAAATAAGTTCTAGGAAAAAAAAGAAACACGTACTTTTCACCAATGAGCGTGTTAAGTAAATTGGTTACAGAGAGCAGAGAGCAGCAATTAGTGAGAAATGTGGTTGTTCTTGTACCGTGCATGACAACCATTAAAGTAGAGACTTTTTTTCCTACAATGCAATGAATTACAGTAGATGAACCAGTGCAAGTCAGAAAATTCTATTTTTGATGCAAGAAGAGGTTGTCTTCACAGCATGGTGAGGACCGAGTAGAGCACGGGTGTCAAGCTGACGCCGTCATGTTGCCATCATATGATGTTTCGTGATGTTTTTCCCATTCGCAGAGCTGGGGTGGGCGTGGCTTGTGCGTGATGCATCCAGCCCGCGGGCCTCCAGTTTGACAGCCCTGGAGTAGAGGATTGTACCTTAACAGAATAACAGAGTTGGAAGGTACCTTAGAGCAGGGGTGAAATGCTCCCGATTCGGACCGGATCGCCCGATCCAGTAGCAATGGAGGCAGGTGGTTCGGAGAACCGGTAGTAAAAATCCCTGCCCCACCCCATGCCCAACTGAGCCATATGATCATCAGAGGCTTTTTTTCTTTTAAATGCCTCTTACGATCCAAGCTGAGTTGCCTGATCGGCAGAGGCTTTTTTAAAAAGTCTATGCCAATCAGGCAACTCAGCTTAGATCATGAAAGGCATTTAAAAAAAAAAAAAGCCTCTGATGATCGCGCAGCTCAGCTGGGATCGGCGAAGAGGTTGTAGAAAAAATGGTTTTAAAAGTTAAAAAAAATGGCCACGCCCTCCCAACTACATTACTCCCCGACCAAGCCACACCCACAGAACCAGTAGTAACAAATTTTAGATTTCACCACTGTCTTAGAGGTCAGAGCATTGAATAGAATAGAGCTGGAAGGGACCTTGGAGGTCTTCTAGTCCATCCCCCTGCTCAAGCAGGAGAACCTATACCATTTCAGACAAGTGACTGTCTAGTCTCTTCTTAAAAACTTCCAATAATGGAGTGCCCACGATTTCTGAAGGCAAGCTGTTCCACTGGTTAATTGTCCTTACTGTTAGGAAGTTTCTCCATAATTCCAGATTGTTTCTCTCTTTGATTAGTTTCCAACCATTGTTTCTTGTCCTGCCCTCTGGTGCCCTGAAGAATAATTTGACCCCCTCTTCTTTGTGGCAGCCCCTCAAATACTGGTCTTCTAGTCCAATCCCCTACTCAGTCAGAAGACCCTGTACCATGTCAGACAAATCACTGTCCAATTTCTTCTTAAAAACACTTAAGAAATGATTAGCGACTTATGCTTGTTCTAGAGCAAGCTGAATGTGCAAATCAGCAAAAGAATATGCACAGTACTCCTGCCCTCAGTTTTCTCTCCACAAGTCCTATCTGAGGTAAGTTTTGCTGAAAAAGAGTTATTAGTCTAAAGTCACCCAACATGCTTACATGGCTGACGGTGGAGTTGAAGTAGGCAGTTCGCTGGCTATTTCATTTCCACTGCAATATGGTTTTATCACTAGTATAAAAAAAATAGCTGTTATCTTTAATTTCTTAATTAAACCAATACAGTTATTTTCCCAAGCCAGAGTTCTATAAATCTTAAAGAAAAGTTGTCCATGACATCATTTTGTTCCTAGAGCTAAGTGCCGTATTCATTTGTTGGATTTTCTGTTCTCAGTCGTTTTAGCTTTAAAGCTATAAATAATCTGTTATCAACTTTTATATTCTTCGCAATAGCTGTTGGGCAGCATATTGAAATTAGATGCAGGAATTGCTTGTTCTATCTTCCTTTATCCTCCAACATTCATGGAAAGAAACTAGTAAAATATATTCATGGTTTTTAAAAAGGAAGATTTATAATGGGAATGTGCTTTGGTATGCAGCTACTGTATACATGGGCTTGTAGTTCTTCTGTTTCAAATTAATTCTCAGAGGAACATAAGAGTCTATCGTTGATTTTTTTTTTTCATAAATGAAAAGCTCTTATTTCTGAAATCATAAAACATTGGATTCTTTCCCCCTTTCAAACAAACAAACAATGAAACTGAATTCATTCTCCCAAATTCAGCATCTACTGCATGCAAACATAAATCAGCAAGGTCAAAACAGTTTTTAATTCACTTTACTACCCTGCTCTGAAACAAACAAACAAACAAACGAAGAAAATGTATCAAATCTGGAGCCACCTAACGAGATGCGGTAAAATACAAGCATTGCCTAAATAGCAAACTATAGAGTTCATATCTGCATAGCTGTGCTATGCAGCTGAAAATTTTTGAGATAGTTAATACATTTCTAGAGCTAAATGATTTTTGTAGCTATATTATGAAAAGAAAAAAAATACAGATTAAATGGCATAATTTGCTTTAATTAGATGATTGTCTATCTATCTATCTATCTTGTCTATATGTAAGTATCATAGACAGAGCAGGTTATATTTAAACTGAAGATGGTTTTCTAACTAAAACTGGATTTTTATTGGGGGGTTTTTTGTGTGTGTGTGTGGCAATTCCTGTATTTATTTCCTCACAATTTGATTCCCAATAGAAGGAATGTTTTAATGTATTTTACTGATGGAACTAGGAAAACATTTCTTAACATTAGGAGCTTAGCTTTTCCACATAGGCTATATCAAATATGCTTATCAGATTTCCAAATTTCTCCCTCCCCCCCCCCATTTTATAGACATGAATTGAATCCGATACATTGATCTAGGTGGGTATGAAATATTCATGCTGTCAGACCTGTCGTCCTGCTGCATTGGTCCTGCTTATCTGATTCCTATAAAAAACTTTGTTGCTACATTATTTTAACTGTAATTCTCAGAGGAATAACATAGGATTCTTATTTTATTCTATTCTCTCTCTCTCTCTCTCTCTCTTTCTCTCTCTCCCTCCCCCCCTCCCCCCTCCCTCCCTCATTCTATTCTTATGCAAAATTGGATTAACTGGAACGAAAAGTGACAAATTATTCACATCATAGTCAAAGAAGAGGCTCAGTATAGCCTGAAAGAAAATGGAACTGTTCTCTGGAACATTACAGTCCCAAATCAATATATTTTGCACATTCCAACTTTTATCTTAAAACAGAACTCAGAAAGTAGTCATTAAGGCAATTACTAAATAATATTATGTGTTCATTTTGTGCATTTACATTTCATTTTTCCTGCAAGGGGACGCAACACCGTTGCATCCTCACAATCATTTCTGTTAATTTCCCTCAGTCACATATTCTGCTCATCTCCTGCCCAACTAGGCATGCTGGAAAATGAAGTGAAGTGAGGTGAAGAAGGAAGGAAGGAAAGAAGTTGGATTCACATTTCCAATTTAAAATGTAAGCTATTAGGTACACACACACATTTTGAAAATATCCTTATTCCTTTTTATAATTTTCATAATTTTTCACAAGTGCAAGTGTCCACTACATCCTTCCACTCTTGAAAAACTGACAGGGAACGTCAGATTCCTTCATCCTCGCAGGCTGGACATAAAACTCACTCTGCGATGAAAGAGAATCCAGGAAGGGGGAAAAAAAGTTTTGCTGCTGCTACTCTGATGTCCTCTTTCAACTTTGGCCTGCTGGATCTCTGCTGCAGCTTTTGAAGAGTTGGAACAACTTCATGCCTGCCCAAAATATTCTATCTCAGAAAGAAATCAATACCAGCATCAAATTCCAACATGTCTTGTGTTGTAAGAATTGCCACTAGGTTCTGTCTTCATTTTTAATGAAAGATTGTGTGTGTGTGTGGATGCACCATGCACGAAATAAATTGGGCATCCTTTTAAAGAAAACATGTTTTGGAGCTGAATGGCAACAGTAAAATAGGTTCTTTTCTTACCTCGTCTCTACCCCTGCTGAGATCTATCCTGGGAAATGCTGCAAGACAGGGAAAAAGGGAGCATGACTGAAGTTATCTGGATTCCTTACGAAGTTCAGTCATCATTATATCAGATAATTATGTAGCAGTCATAAGAGTCATATACACCGGGGGGGGGGGATTGCCAATGAATATTTCTAATTATCAGGGTTGGATCCAGATATATCTGGTTACAAGAAAGGCTGAGTAGCAGCTTCACTACAGATTCTTACACAGCAGAAAGCAGCACTGACAAGTGGGAAAGAAATTGATCAGTGGACTCTCTAACCTGACCTGCTAGCCATTAAGGGGCAACAGTTCAGCAGTCCTATGGAGGACAGTCATCTTAATCGATGACACCTTGTCACAGAAGCAGCCTGAAACCATGCTTTTATGTTCTACTTCAAAAATGCTATTTCCCATCCAGGCCAGCATGAGTCCCATTGATGTGTTTTTGATTTGCTCAAAGCAAAATCTCTTCTTTAGTTCTGTATGGAACTGCTGGCATCCTTTTGGTCACCCATCCCTCCTTGCCAGGACTATTTTCATAACACCTTTATCTGGAGAGCAGAGCATGCCAACCTCAAATCTAAACCCCACCATGAAGCGTCTTCCAGGCATTGCATTGTCTGTCTCCACAAAGGGTGTGATGAAGGACCAGTTCACCTCTTCATATGGCCAAATGAAATTTAGTGTGCCAATGCTAGGATGAATGAAAGTTGATCAGAGAGGATTGGTGAAATGCTGGCAGGGAAAGGTTAGACTTTTATTTTTAGAGAAGTGTACTGGTAAACATGTAAAAAAAAAATAGACAGTGAAGTTCTGCCAGTTTTTGCTTCTTACCAAAGATTAAAAAACTAAAAAGTAAAACATAGATCGGGGTGTGGAAGGAAGGAAGGAAGGAAGGAAGGAAGGAAGGAAGGAAGGAAGGAAGGAAGGAAGGAAGGAAGGAAGGAAGGAAGGAAAGAGATTATAGTGAGAGTGAGGGAGGGTCTCAGGGAAGTCCTGCCTTAGCATTTGGCCACCACAGGTGCCTCCCAACATGAGTCCTGTGTCATGACCACCATGACCACACCCACCCTCGGCCCTCCAAGGTTAAACAAAACCCTGATGAGTCCCTCAATGAAATCGAGATTGACACCCTTGACATACATGTTTCCCATTCATCATAGATCCTCCAGTAATCCTTCTGGACAAGAAGGTATTAAGTATGAGGAAAAGTCAATGGTAAGGACTCATACAAAAAAAAAAAATATCAACAGAAAACACATGTCCTCAAAGACTAACCAAAGAGCAAAGATTGGCACTTGCTTTTCCGTTTTGGCAGAAGTCAAGAAGCAGGGGAATACACTCCTTGAAAGCATGGTAACCATTATCCAAACCATCCATCCAGAACCATTTCCAAAGCTGAAGAATTAACAAAAATATCTTAATCTGCCTTCATTTCCAGCCAATTTCAGAGTGGTAGAAAAACAACTTGAGGCTGCCATGTGTAAGAGCCATAACTGGCTTTTCATTCATTACTACATAAGTCGCTGCTGGAAACAATGGGAAGTTGAGCACATTGCGAAGGTAGTAGAGTGCAGCAGAAGCTACAAACTTGGAGCCCATCTGTGAGGTTCTCTGCTTATCAAACTTAAAAGCAGGAGCTTTGGGGAAAAAAAATCTGAACAAAGTAAAATAAATAAAAAAGAATGCCCATTTCCCTGCAAAGTAGTGGTTACAACGGAGTACAGTGCTTAACTTCACAAGGAGACTGGCATGCTATAAACCATGAGTCAAAGCAGAGATACCCTTAACTGCATCTAATAGGAAATGGTATCAAGAACCATCTGGAGGTAATTGGGTCTGTTTCTTATGTATTTCAAGCATCTGCAGACTCATACATATACACTATACGTCAGACATGTCAAACTCAAGGCCTGTGAACCGGATTCAGCCTGTGGCATGCTTAGATCTGGACCACAGGCCCCGTAAACAATGAAGGACCAGCCTGTGGTGCCTCTGCCAGCAAAAACAGAGCTTGGGAGGGCTGTGTGTGGCCCTTCTGAGCTCTGGTTTAGCTTGCAGAGGGTTGCAGGAGACTGTTGCAGCCGAAAACGGAACTTGGGAGCTCATTCTTTCTGGCAGAGCACTTGGGCCATGACAGGCACCTCCAAAACGAGTGATGTTGAGCTGGCCATGCCCACTTTGGCCATAAAACCCTTGGCCTCCCCCAGGCCCCAAACACAATTCTGATGCAGCCCTCAATGAAATCGAGTTTGACACCCCTGCTCAACGTAGTGATACTTCTCTTTTCACACCAGAATCATTTCAACTTCAATGTTTTGAAAGAAATAGCTGAAACAAGCAAACAATAAAAGAGATAAAAGAACCTGGGAACAAACCTACCATAACACGGAACTGACATATTCATGTGGGTACATATCTTACCAACCCAGAGTTCAAGGGGGAAAGAAGATGACTCATTTGAAAGATAGCAGAGAGTAGGGCAAAGGTGGCACCTCTTGAGTGCCATCAGATGGTATTGTTGCATGCCAAATTTGCATACCCACTCATGATGCCCATTCCAGTGGTGGCTTGCTCCCAGTTCGCACCAGTTCCCAAGAACCGGTAGTAAAAATTTGTAGCAGTTGGAGAACCAGTAATAACATTGACTGGCCACGCCCCCAAACCGGTCCCCAGCCGGTCGCCGGTCGCTTACCCTGCCCACCTCATCAGAGGCTTTTTTTTTAACTTTTAAAAGCATTTTTTCTACAACCTCTTCAGCAGAAAAAATGCTTTTAAAAGTAAAAAAAAAAGCTTCTGATGATCCCACGGCTCAGCTGAGATAGTCAGAGGCTTTTCAAAGCATTTTTTCTACAACCTCTTCAGCCAAAGAGGTGGTAAAAAAAATGCTTTGAAAAGCCTCTGCTGATCAGGCAACTCAGCTGGGATCGTCAGAAGCTTTTTAAAGCATTTTTAATGCAGCCTCTTCGGCCGAAGAGGTGGTAAAAAAAATGCTTTGGAAAGCCTCTGACGATCTCAGCTGAGTTGCCTGATCAGCAGAGGCTTTTCAAAGCATTTTTTTTTCTGCAACCTCTTAAGATTGTAGAAAAAATGCTTTTAAAAGTAAAAATAAAAAAGTTGGCCACACCCACCCAGTCACATTATCCCCACCAAGCCACGCCCACAAAATAAGCCACTCCCACAGAACTGGTAGTAAAAAAATTTAGAACCCACCCCTGGCCCATTCTCACAGATCTTACAGGGGGCAGAAACAATGGCAGACAGGCATGCAGAAACAGGTAGTCTTCAACTTATAACCATTCATTTAGTGCCTGATCAAAGTTACAACACTGAAAAATAGTTACTTATGACCATTTTTCATACTTACAACAGTTCTAGCACCCCAATGATCATGTGATCAAAATTTGGACACTGAGCAACCGGCATGTATTTATGACGGTTGCAGTATCCCAGGTCATGTGATCATGTTTTGCAACCTTCTGACAAGCAAAGTCAGTGAAATGGGGAAGCCAGACTCGCTTAATGTTGTGGCCCGTCAGCGGCCGGGGCAGCTAGTAGCTGATTCCGACAGCGAGGAGGCTAGTGTGGTGCTGCGCCAGCAACCTGTGCAGCTGGCACTCGAGTCAGACAATGAGGAGGCTGGAGAAGATGTGGTGCCAGAGGTGGGGATTCAGCCAGGGCCTTCAAAACCTCCAGAAGCTTCCATGGGTGAAGAGGGATGGGCACGCAGAGCTGCCAAAAGGTAGGAGTTGCTCCTCAGGAGGAGGTCTCCCCAAAAGTAAGACTTGGGGCTAATTGGCCACTCCCTTAGCCTATTTAAGGAGGAATGCCAACTGAAGCAATTTGCAGGGAACAACTTGGTTCACTCTCCTTCGTGTCTTGATCTTAGTTCTTTTATCAGTTACCTGCAAATTGCTTCTGGGCTTTCTACCAATCCTAGTAAGATTATGATTATTTATTCTTTGGAGTCTTTTAGGCTGTTAAGAAAGTTAATTAACAGTCTTTGTTTGAAAATGACTGATTTAATTTAGTAAACTAAGGTTTGTACAGATTTTGTGTGTGCTGCATTCTTTGGGGTCTGTAGCTGGGGCAGAACACTTAACAATTGTGTTACTAACTTAATAACTGCAGTGATGCACTTTACAACTGTATCATAAAATGTGGCAATATTCACTTAACAACTGGTTTCACTTAGCAACAGATATTTTGGGCTCAACTGTGGTTGTAAGTTGAAGGCTATCTGTATATTAAATACCGAAACAATATTTCCTGCATGTTTAAAAAAGAAGAATTTAATTTTAACTAAGCATAAAGGGTTTATCACCTTGTCTGCTGGTTTTCCACCTGCAGTGAGTACCTGCAATATTTTTTTTTAACTGAAAGGAATAAAGATTGTTATCTTAATTATTCTATTTCTGCAGCATGATGTAGTGCCATTCTCTGTAAAAATTCTTGTTTGTTCTTGTATGTACAATTTCCAATGCTGGTCATACAGAGAGAATGTTATAATAATAATATTAATGATTGTAGTGGAAATTGCAATAAATATAATTATGCAGATCCTCATTTACAGGTATCAAAATAACTAGTGTTACAGATTTTAATGCCAAATTATACTGTTTTCTTTCGATAATTGGTGTGCCCGGTTGGAAAAGAGACCAAAAAAAAAAAAAATGAAATGAAAGACTAGTATAAAATAGAGATTTTGTTACAATAATAGAAGTAATAATTATATGATCATCATTCAAAAAAGGATAGCAGCTATTGGCTAAGTCTATAATGAAGGTTGAAGTTGGAAAGAAAGTGAGACAGGGAAATTAGCTAATAAAGCAGTAGGAAGATAAGACAGGCCAGAGACCAAAATCTAAATAATTTCATCTTCTGAGCTATGTATAATAACTTACATAACAAAAGGAAGAGAAGACACAAGCTGAGACCGAGAGAAATGGACTTCAGGTATTTCCTTTTTCTAAACAAACGGTCAGATTCTGCAACATTTTTTGCTGTAATATAAGAAGGACTTTGCTTTTGTCTCTTTTTTAAAATCACAGAACTCAAATTATATGGATTGTTCCTTCTAGATCATTTAAAAATAAAATCATCCTATATTTTAAAATACTGTGCATTGATTTAAAATACAGGTAGTCCTTGACTTATGATCACAGTTGAGCCCAGAATTTATGTTACTAAGTAAGAAATTTGTCAAGTGAGTCTTGCTCCAATGAACCACTTTTCTTGCCACATTTGATAAGTGAATCACACTGCAAGTTGTTAAGTTAGTAACACAGTTGTTAACTGTGATTTCCCCCCATTGACTTTGCTGGTCAAAAGGTTGAAAAAGGAGATTATGTGACCTTGGGATACTGCAACTGTCATGAATACAAGTCAGTTGCCAAGCGTAGTGACCATGGGGATGCTGCAACAGTCATAAGTGTGAAAAATGGTCATAAATCACTTTTTTTCAGAGCCCTTGTAACTTCGAACAATCACTTAACGAACCATTGTAAGTCGAGGATGACCTGTACAGTGAAGAGTAGAGAATGTAGAATTTCTGAAAAAAATGTATTTCTCCCATTTTGGAATGAACGACAGAAACTTTGGGAGAAATGAAATACATGCATGCAATATCTATACACAGTATTTATATTGCATAAGTTGTGCAATTAAATCAGTGTACTCTCCTGTCAACTCGAAGATGGAAGGAAAGATAATAACGTTGCTAAATTTCCTTTGAGGTTCTGTTGAGATCTTTAATTTTGTCTTAAAACCATTCTCAGAGATAAAAAAAATATAGTTTCTTCCTGAGTTACTAATATACGCTACAGCAGGCAAAAATAGCATCAAAGCTTTACAGCTTAGTTTAACATAGCCTAGGATTCACACAATCAAGCCATTGACACATCTCTTCATTGAGACTTGTAATTGCATGCCAGATCTTTACAAAGGACACAGTGGGGTGGCTAAGAAGGAAACTAAGTCTTCTCCCTCAGAAGAAATAATATCAGCATACTTTCTATATTTATACTGTTCTTAATCTCTTTTCCAATTTATATTTGACAGATATTTATGAATGGATAAATAAATACGATAGCAATATTGAAGACATTTTAGTCAAATATATTTATCAAAGGGTGGACTGCAGAGATAGATTTAACAGAATATTTCCATAGAATAGAACACAGAATTACAGAATTGGAAGGGACTTTAGAGGTCATTCAGTTCAACCCTCTGCTCAAGCAATATCATTTCAGGCTGTCCAGTCTCTTCTTAAAAGTCTCCAGTGATGGAACATCCACAATTCTGAAGGCAAGTCGTTCCACTGGTTAATTGTTCTCATAGGAAATTTATCTGCAGTTTTAGGTTGCTTCTCTCCTTGATTAGTTTCCATCCATTGTTTCTTGTCTTGTTTTCTGGTGCTTTGAAAAATAGGTTGAAACACCCCCACCTTCTTTGTAGCAGCCTCTCAAATATTGAAACATTGCTATCATGTCTCCCCCAGTCCTTCTTTTCAGTAGACTAGACATATCCAATTCCTGTAACCATTCGTCATATGTTCTAGCCAGTAGTGAAATTCATTTTTTTTACTACCAGTTCTGTGGGCGTGGCTTGGTGGTCATGGTATGGATTGGTGGGCGTGGCAGGGGAAGGAATACTGTAAAAACTCCGTTCCCACCCCACTCCAGGGGAAGGAATACTGCAAAATCCCCATTCCCAACCCACTGGGACCAGCCGGAGGTGGTATTTGCCGGTTCTCCGAACTACTCAAAATTTCCGCTACCAGTTCTCCAGAACCTGTCAGAACCTGCTGGATTTCACCCCTGGTTCGAGCCTCCAGCTCCCAATCATCTTTGTCACTCTTCTCTGCACTCTTTCCAAAGTCTCAACATCTTGTTCATACTGTGGTGACCAAAACTGAATGCAGTATTCCAACAATGGTCTTATTAAGGCTTAAAGGAATAATCCTTCCTTTATCTAGAATATCTATACAGTATGTTCTAGTTATAAATTATCATCCTATTTACTATATAAACTTCACCCAAGATATTTCATCCAAGAAATAAGAAACTTCTGACACATTATATTTTATGGTACTTTTTGACTCTGACTTTACTAATACAGTGATGTCATGCATCAAGCAAAGGAATGTTGGTTACTTTTGTCAAGATACTAATTAATTTAACTGCAAACTGTGCATAAAATTATGCCTAAAGATTTTTTATCATGTTTATGATCTGTTATTACATTACAGACTAGAAATATAGCTAATAGTAGGGAGGGAGGGAGGGAGGGAGGGAGGGAGGGAGGGAGGAAGGAAGGAAGGAAGGAAGGAAGGAAGGAAGGAAGGAAGGAAGGAAGGAAGGAAGGAAGGAAGGAAGGAAGGAAGGAAGGAAGGAAGGAAGGAAAGCTATATGTTATAACAATGGACCAATAATCAACTCTGATCAAATCCAGTCCCTGGAACATTTCAATACCTATTTGGACTTCCAACTAATATTTCTTTTCCCAACAGGAGCATGAATAGTTTACGGTGTTGTAGTTTGATTACTTCTTTTGTTAGATCTTGATTTATAATACCAATTGTTCTTTTACCAGATCATCATTATTTCCAGAACAGGAAACAATCTCTAATTGTAATGAACTCAAACTCTCCCTGCCAAGAAACTCTTGGGAATCTTTTGTCCTTCACTGCTCACTAGCAAATTCAAGGAGACTGCAGCTGAGTTCACTTTTGGCTTCTAACCTATTTGTTGACATGATATCATCCTGCTGAAAACTTGCTGGCCAATTAGATATGCTGGCCAGCATCCCACCTATGGGACCTTTCAGGCTTGCATTTGAAAATGGTTCAGTAAATAAACTCAGTATCGGAAAGCAACATGTAGGTGGAATAGTTACTCAAACAAGGCAATACAAAATATTTTTGTATTGGCTGGTTTATCTAAATACAATACACACACACACACACACACACACACACACACACACACACACACACAAACAAAAACACGATGTTGGGACTTTGGAAAAAGTTCAGAGAAGAGCAACAAAAATGATTAGGGACCTAGAAGCTAAAACATACAAAGAACGATTGCAGGAACTACATACATAGTCTAGTAAAAAGAAGGACTAGGAGTGACGTGATAGCAGTCTTCCAATATTTGAAGGGCTGCCACAGGAAGAAGGGGCCAACTCAGTGGTGAAATAGAAATTTTTTTACTACTGGTTCTGTGGGTGTGGCTTCATTTTTTTTTTTACTACCAGTACTTTGGGTGTGGCTTGGTGGGCATGGTATGGATTGGTGGGTGTGGCGTGGTGTGGCTTGGTGGGCGTGGTAAGGGAAGAGACTGCAAAATCCCCATTCCCTCCCAACGCCTGGGGCAAAGATATTGCAAAATCGCCATTCCCATCCCCCTCTGGGGCCAGCCAGAGGTGATATTTGCTGGTTCTCTGAACTGCTCAAAATTTCTGCTACCGGTTCTCCAGAGCCTGTCAGAACCTGCTGGATTTCACCCCTGGGCAGACTTATTTATCAAAGCACCTGTAGGCAGAAGAAAAAACAATGGATGGAAATTAACCAAGGAGGGAAGCAATCTAGAACTAAATAGTGTTTAGTTCCAAACAGTGAGAACAATTAACCAGTGGAACAAATTGCCTTCAGAAATTGTGAGTGCCCCAACACTGGAGGCTTTTAAGAAGAGACCGGACAGCCATTTATCAGAACTAGTATACAATAGGTCTTCTGCAAGAGCAGAGTGCTGTACTAGTTGACCTCCAACTCTGTTACTGTTACAGCCAGATTTTTAACCCAGGTACAGATTATAACTATGTTGTGACCCAAGCCCAAGTAGGTAGTATTAGACGCAAACAGTTCCAAAACGAACAGACTTTATTAGAACAGCTGAGAATTAACTCATTCTCAGCATAGTCCAAACTAAATTAAAACAAATTCTTCATAACACAACTTCTTCAGTCTAATCACCAACCTTGTTATAATTAGGCAAACTGCAAAAGGCTTCTCTTGGCAAAAGTTCAGAAACAGAAGACGCCAACTAGAGATAAGTGCAGCAAGACAAGAAACAAATCTATTAAAGTTGTTTTCCAACAAACAGCCCAAGAGCCGTTGGTGGTCTTTTAAGCCTTATGGGAGGGGCCAATCATCTCTTGGCCCTATTCCCAAGTCGTCCTCTTTGCTTTAGCTGCTCTTGCCTTCTGGCAGCTCTTCTCATATGTGCATTAGGAACAGGCTCCTCCTGTTCCTCTGCCTCTCTATTGTCAGCCTCTGGAGGCTCCGGAGTCTGCACATCACTCCCCGATGGCCCTGGTCCCATCTCTGCCTCTGACGCAGAGCCCTCATCCGGGCCTTCCCCAGCCTACAGGACTGGGCCATGTTCTTCCTCAGCCTCATCGCAGTCTGACTCTGCTGCCAGCTCCACAGGCTTCTGGCGGACCATAACACTCTACATCAAAGAAAGAAACATCAGGAAGGGAAAGCATCTAGAACAGCAGCTCTTTTCAAGGTTGTACACACCAGTGGTGGGTTGCTACTGTTTTTACTACCTGCACACTTTGTGTGCATGCTTTGTGCATTGTGTACACGTGGGCCAAATGTGTGCTGTGTGTGCGTACGCAATTTGCAAAAACTTTCCACTTCCACGTTTCCACTGGGGAGAGCACAGCTGATTCACGCGGCAATCCACTCTGCTGCGCCAATCAGCTGAGAAGATAAGGAGCCCAGGTGGGCCAATCTGAACGTCGGGAGGAACTGATTCTCTACCAGGTGATCATCGGTGCTACCGGTTCTCCCAAACCGCTGCGTACCGGTAGCAACTCACCACTGGTACGTGCCAACAAAGACTAAGAAAGAGTTTAGCAGTTGTTTCAAGTTTTCTGCATGGAGCCATCTTTCTCTCAATGAAGCTGTTTAGGAAGATTTCCTTTTCTGTATTTCACAAAGCGAAGAATTTAAGAAAGTGCTCTAGCTGGCTAAGACGTTGGTTAGTCTTGGTTGGTTGGTTGGTCTATTCCCTCAGGATTGATGGACACACAAGCTGCTTTTTTTCTGGGAATTTTGCCCATTCCTGCTCCTCTTGTCATTGAGAAATCCCCAAGCATTTTCCAAAAATCCCAAATTCCCTGAAAGGCAGTTGAAAACACTGCTTTTTTTAACTGTTCAAGTACATCACATTTCTAATATGTTTTTGTGTCTGGAGGTTTGGAAACCCTTTAAAGGAATAATTAATAAGTGTCTCACTAAGAAACAAGACATTTTTGTTAAGTAGAGAAACTCCTATGATATTAATATTGAGGAAAGTATTGGAGTGATTCATAGTTTAAAAATGATCAGGAAGAAGTGTTTTGGGTATTGCATTAATGCAATATATATTAAAATGTGTTACTTTTATCTTTGTAGACTTTACCTTTAACATCCTAGATAAGTGATGGCGAACCTTTTAGGCACAGAGTGCCCAAACTGAAAGGTGCGTGCGCCAGAACACCAGAAACCTGATGACCAGCTGGCTGGCATGCATGTGCGCATTGGAAGCCTGGCAATCAGCTGGCTGAGCTGAGGTCATGGCGCACATGGCCACAGAGAGGGCTCTGCATGCCACTTCTTCGCCATCATGGTCCTAGATGTATCATGGAACAAGCTTATTGGATTTCATCCCTGTCCCTTTACTTGGTAATTAATAAGGATGAAAATGGGGAGGAAAAAGTAAATAATAGAGGGATAAAATTAATTAATTAATAGAGAGATAAACTCAAGATCATGTGAAGTTCTAGTACTGCTTTACATAACCTTAGAAAGACTACACTTGGAATACTGCATCTAGTTCTGGTCACTACAATAGAAAAAAAGATGTTGAGATTCTGAAAATAGTGTAGAGAAGAGCAACAAGAATGATTAGGGGCTGGAGACTAAAACATATGAAGAATATTTGCAGGAATTGGGTATATCTAGTCTATTGAAAAGGAGGACTAGGAAAGACATGCTAGCAGTGTTCCAATATTTGAGGGGCTCCTACAAAGCTGAGGGGGTCAAACTATTTTCCAAAGCACTAAAAGGCAAGATAAGAAACAATGGATGGAAACCAACCAGGTACAGAAAAAAGCTTGACCTTACAAGAAATTTCCCAACTGTTAGAACAATTAACCAGTGGAATATCTTGCCTTCAGAAATTGTGGGTGCCCCATTGCTGGAGGCTTTCAAGAAGAGACTGGACAGTCCCTTATCTGAAATGGGGCTCCTGCTTGAGCCAGGGTTGGACTTGAAGATCTCCAAAGTACCTTCCAACTCTACTATTCTATGTTCTATATTCTACTATCTATAACGCAGTCATTTTCCCTCCAGGTTTCAATACAAGCAGGAAAAAAAGCCAAGGTTGCCTTAAAAGTAAGTGGTAATTTATTAATATACTGAATATGAATTGTGTAATATGCATTTAGGGGTATAGATATATCAGGGAATAGAAATGAAACAATTTCACAAGAACATATGCAGCTCCAATTTCAAGAAAGATTTTTCAAAACAACACATGGAGAAACTTGGATTTCTTTGTTACTATATCCAACGTTTTGCTCAAAGCAAATCCCAAACATGGAAAATACAGAACATCAGTTTAGACTGCAAATGAATTGTTTTAAGGAAGGAAAAGGATCAAGATTAAATTTGAGATCCATGTGTGATCTGACTTTTATTTCGTCTTAATTAAAATTCACTGCAAGTAATTTTCCCCCTTCTACTGTAAATTCAATGGGAAGCCACATCCACTGGCAAGAACGGTTCAAAGTTTGACTCGCGTGTTAGTTAACTAAGAGTTCTGCTGAGGACAGAATGTGCTAATTGGAACATGCTACACTCAGCCATGTATATAAATTCTGAGTTTTTGACTGAAACTGTCAGTCGATTAGAAATGTCCCAGAAAAATTCATCTGTCACCTGGGCAGTACCCCAGAGGGCTTCACATTCCTGATTTTTGGAATCTCTAAGGTTCACAACCTTCTGTGTAGGCTTTCCCCTTTTGGGGTGGTTTAAGCTGCTTTGAGTATCTTTGTTGTCTTGTGAATATTTTTGACATTTTTGAAAAAGAGAGGTGTCCCCCCCCCAATAGTGGAGAATATCTGTAGCACGGATGTAGGATGAGGATGAAGGTTTGTTCTCTGAGCTTGTGGGTTGATTTCTGAACATTTCATTATGAGGCTAGGTGTCATCTTCAGTGGAGTTTAGGGTACTCTGTTAAAGCATTCCAGATTAAATTATTTAAAATATGCATTAGTGCTACTAGCAATTAAGTGATCATGAACATCTGCCCACAGTTGCATAAGTGCAAATGTGTTTTGTCAGAAGCTTCAGCTAGTACAGACTGCAGCACTGGAGGCAGTTTTTTGGGGGGCAAGAATGGCCCATGTAACTGTAACATCACTGCTCCTCGTGCTGCATTGGTTGCCGATCTTCTTTCAGGGGCAATTCAAGGTGTCAGTGATCATCTTTAAAGCCCTTCATGACATGGATTCAGGTAACATAAGGGACTATCTCACCACACTGGGATTGGCCCCTCCCACTCGTGCCGGCAGAGTAGGCATGCTACAGGTACCGCCAGCCCAATTATTCTGGCTAGTGGGGTCCAGGAGGAGGGCCTTCTCTGATATGGCTCCTGATTCCTGGAATATCTTGTCCCCCAATGTGAAGTTGTCCCCAACCCTCCTATCTTTTCGTAAGGGCCTAAATACCAGGCTCTGCCAATTGGTCTGGGGCTCCAATGAGGGAACAACATACTGAGGAGGGTTGATTGAGTAATAACAGATCCCACCTCCCCTCACTCTGCCCCCAACCCTCCCCATGGGTCCTTGGATTTTAATGTTTGATTTTAATTTATTTATGTTTTAGACATATTTTTTATGACTGTAAGAAGATCAGAGTTTTCCTGTGGTAAAACAGGTAGCAATTAAATTAAATTAAATTAAATTAAATTAAATTAAATTAAATTAAATTAAATTAAATTAAATTAAATTAAATTAAATTAAATTAAATTAAATTAAATTAAATTAAATTAAATTAAATTAAATTAAATTAAATTAAATTAAATTAAATTAAATTAAATTAATTAAATTATTAAATTAAATTAAATTAAATTAAATTTTTCAATTGGATTGGATTGGATTGGATTGGATTGGATTGGATTGGATTAATATGCACTTGGGCCATTTAGCAGGTTCCATGTTGAAAGGCAAGAAAAGTTCTTCTGAAGAAATGCCTACTGCCATCAAGTAATACTTTTTTAAAAAGTAATCTGCTCAGGGATCCTTCAAATGACAAGTATTATCTGGCAGCTCCCTAAAATGCACTCCAGAATAGCTGAGAAACATTTGGAATTTATTAAAGAGAGATCCACTTCTAACTAGGATCCAGTTTGTGGGGGCAATAAGCTGACTTTGTATAAATATACAAAAATATGAAGGCTATTGCTTAACTCATTGTAAGCCGCCCTGAGTCTCCGGAGAAGGGCGGCATATAAATCAAATTAAAAAAAAAAAAAACCTAAGGAGAAATTTCCTAACAGTGAGAACAATTAATGATGGAATGGCTTGCCTCCCAGAATTGTGGGTGCTCCATTGCCGGAGGTTTTCAAGAAAAGATTGGATGACCATTTGTTGGAGATGGTATAAGGTAGGGCCGTCAAACTTGCAGCCCATAGGCCAAATGCGTCATGCGCTGGCCACGCCCACACCCAGTTTAGCGAAGGGGGAAGGAGGAGGAGGAGGAGGAGGAGGGAGAGGGAGAGGAAAAGGAAGAGGAAGAGGAAGAGGAAGAGGAAGAAGAAGATTGACAAATAAATAAATAAAATAAATAAATAAATTTGAAGGAAAAAGCAACACTAATGCAGCCTAAAGGAGAAAAAGATGAAGTAATTGTCTTGATCAGGAAGCCATCAGGAAGCAGTGTGAATCTGGCAACAGTAGCAGTACTGAGTAGCATCCTTTCCCTATCTTTTTTATTATAAAGCTCATTTATATACAGATATGATGATGTCTGCTTCCAGAATTAGAAAAGCAGCATGAAAGAAAATATTCTGGGATGGACTGTTTCTTTTCAAGGCTTTCTCCTGGGGCAAATATAATATTCTTATGGAATTATAGAGCTGTCGTTTGAAAGACATATTTCTAAGAAGTAATTCATTCATTAAAATAAAAGCAAAGGGGAAAAAAAACCACTTAAAAATGAGCTTGATTATGATGAATCAAAAACTTAAAATAAAACCATTGACCAGGTGTTTGGAGGATTATGAAAGAATCCTATGGATTTCAGAAGTGTAGAAAAATGTCATGTCAGAATTAAACTAGAAACTTTATAAAGCAGGCAAGGAGAGAATTTTGAAGGGGATAAAAAAAGCTCCATCAATGAGAAGACAGAACAACTTTGACGAGTAGACAAAAATTATTTGCCTTCTGTAAACATATTTCTATGATTTTATAACTGTCCCAGGATGTTATCTTGTATTATTCCTAGAGAGGACTAAATCCCAATAGCAGAGGTGAGTCAACCATGAAATTGGAAAGCACATCCTAAGGAGGAACAGGCTTAGACTTTATCTAAATAAGACACAGTAGCGATTAGTTGAGAAATTTACTGACCACAGTAAAACCAGTTCAGACACAGTTGCACTCAACATGGTTGCGTTCTTTTGGAGAAGGCAGGCATTCCCAGCTGCTTCTGAAAGATCATTTAGAAGATGAGGCCTGAAGGATTTTTGCTAAGCTTTGGATGGTGTCTCAATTATTTCCTTATTTGCCTCTATTCTCTCCTAACTTGATAAATACAAGTTATTTTGCATGGAGTTGCCATTTAAGACGTGTGTGTGTGTGTAATGTGTGTGTGTGTGTGTGTGTGTGTGTGTGTATGGTAAAGGTTTCCCTTGCACATATGTGCTAGTCATTCCCGACTCTAGGGGACAGTGCTCATCTCCGTTTCAAAGCCGAAGAGCCAGCAGTGTCCGAAGACATCTCCATGGTCATGTGGCTGGCATAACTAAATGCCAAAGGCTCACAGAATGCTGTTACCTTCCCATCAAAGGTGGTCCCTATTTTTCTACTTGCATTTTTTACGTGCTTTCGAACTGCTAGATTGGCAGAAGCTGGGACAAGTAATGGGAGCTCACCCCGTTATGTGGCACTAGGGATTCGAACCGCTGAACTGCTGACCTTTTGATCGACAAGTTCAGCATTTTAGCCACTGAGCCACCACATCATATATATGTTCATACCTGGAACTTGTATTTTTAGAATAGTTTGTAATAGACAGACAGACAGACAGACAGTTTTAGCTTTAGCTTTAGCTTAGTTTTAATAGTAAAAACTAACACAGAGAATGGAAAAAAAGAATAAAAAGTGCTGGAAAAAAAGAAAGAAAAATCAAATTGCAACACATAAGACTGATTGATCAGACCATGAGTTGATTGGGGTGGGGAGGTGAGAGTGAGAAACTGTACTTTTTATGAAGAGCAGGTTTCCCCCCCCCAAGCAACTTAGGAGTGGGGTGATCAAAGATCCCAAATCGTAGGTGACCATTGTCCCATTTCCCTAGTTCCCACAACTAGGAAGTGTAAATCAGCCCTGTAATTAGATTTGGTTTGGAAGTAAGTTAATACTATTAGTCGTTTTCTTTCCTCCCAGTAATGTTTCCTTTGGTTATTGAGTGCAAAGAATCAGGAACATTCATAAGGCTGCAGTGTAGAAGTTTTACTCAAGCCCAGGGGTGAAATGCTACCGGTTTGCTCCGGTTCATGGGGGCACATGGTTTGGCAAACCGGTAGCGGCGGCAGCACGAGGCTCCACCCACGCGCCCGGACATCGTTACTTCCTGGTTTTAATCAGAAATAACCTGTTCTTGACTCTCTGAGCATGCGCAGAAGGTCAAAATTGGACATTAAGATGGCATGTGAGTGGCGCACGCACAGTGTGTGCACTTCCGAACTGGTAGGGAAGGTAAGTAGATTTCACCCCTGCTCAAGCCTATATACAAGAATCTGTCCACTAATGTTCAACACTAAATTGGTATCAGACCCATGGGATTCAAAAGGGTTGAACCCAGTGGTGAAATCTAAAATTTGTTACTACCGGTTCTGTGGGCATGGCTTGTGGGAGGGAAATATGACTGGATGGGTGTGGCTAATTTTTTTTTTTTTTACTTTTAAAACCATTTTTTCTACAACCTCTTTGGCAAAGAGGTTGTAAAAAAATGCTTTCAAAAGGCTCTGATGATCCCAGCTGAGTTGCCTGATCGGCAGAGGCTTTTTTTCTTTTAAATGCCTCTGCTGATCAGGCAACTCAGCTTGGATTGTCAGAGGCTTTTAAAAGAAAAAAAAAGCCTCTGCCGATCAGGCAGCTCAGCTTGGATCATCAGAGGCATTTAAAAGAAAAAAAGGTTTTTTTTTTCTTTTAAATGCCTCTGACGATCCAAACTGAGTTGCCTGATCAGCAGAGGCTTTTTTTTTACTTTTAAAAGCATTTTTTTGGCCGAAGAGGTTGTAGAAAAAAATGCTTTTAAAGGAAAAAAAAGCCTCTGATGATTAGGCGGCTCAGCTGGGCATGGGGCAGAGGGGCAGGGATTTTTGCTACCGGTTCTCCAAACCACCCGCCTCCATCGCTACTGGATTGGGCGATCCGGTCCGAACCGGGAGCATTTCACCCCTGGTTGAACCTAGAGAGTTTGTGGGAACACAAGAACTCTAAGTTGCTGGCACACACACATAACTTGACCCCCCATCCCAGGTCTGCCTGCTCTTCTCCTACCAAGGAGGTTTTAAGGTAAAATTGGAGATGAAGGGTTTGTTTTTTTAAAAAAAAACATCTTCACTTTATAGCATTAGAAAAGGAATGTTATAGACCCCGATAATGCTGTGAGTGGCATCATGTCCTATTACTGACATTCTTCCTGGAAGCTCCTAAGAACCCATAGACAATGAAAGACTTTTATTTAGCTGACAGCACTAGAAATCCTTGCTGTTAAAAAAAATTGTGGAAAACCTCTTTGTAGCAATCTTAAAATAACACAAACCTCTCAAAAATCCAAACCTCCATCTGCTTCAAACAACACTGAATATTTCATTTCCCCTATGAAACTGAAAAGAAAGTAAAAAGGTGGGCAAAGGAAGATTATTAAATTTTAGTTGGGTAATTGGAGAAAATATTGTTGCCAAGTAAATTGTTCCTACTTAAGCGCAGAAGTATCCCCGTTTCTGGTGTTTAGCTATGAATCCAAGTAATTAAGTGGGAAAGTGTTTTTTTTTTTCTTCTCAGGGCTCTAAAGTTTTGCATGGTTATATTAAGACTAAACAATCTCTTTCCAAGTGAACAAAGTATATTGGGAACTTACGAAAGCTAATGGGGAGTTGTTTTGATTTATTTGTAGCAACTCAATTTCGCTTTAAGGTGGTATAGAAATTGGGATGTCATCTGCCCTAGAAAAATTAGTGGGGATGATTTTTCTCATATTCGGTGAGAAAAAAAATCACCGAATTTGCCTTTGGACAGAAAATAACTCAATTTAATGAATACAGAATATTACAGATGTTCTGTCCAACATCTGTAATATACTTGATCATTTAATTCTATGGTTAGTTCAATTCTATGGTTAGGATGACATTGGCACGGGTGACGGCCAAATAAAGCCGTCCAACCCTTTATACATTTTGACCATTTGTAGTTGCTCCTGGCAAATTAGCCATCTCTAAGCGCAAATCACATCTCTTTAAACTTCTTCAGTATGTGATCCAACTTCTGTAGTTATAGTGATATCTTTTTTATAGTGCCAGCACCACTTAATTATTTGATATTCATATAAAGTATCAAAAGATCTACTCAATGCATTTTGCTATTTATAAGCTGGCCAATGGTTGTTGAAGGAAATTAAAAACTTTTCCAAAGGATACACCTTATCTCAACTTCTTTTCTATAATCTTATAAAGTCCAGCAATGAAATATGGAAAAAGGATGGAGAATTCAACTGAATAACTCAACAAAAGCTGACAAATCCATATGAAATGTGTGTGTGTGCATCCCTGAAAATCAAAGATGTTTCTTCCAAAGCAGAAAATTTGAGAAAAATTAAATCAAGTATTATTCAACTTTCTTTCAGAGCAGTGAAGAAATAATCTTAAGAGATAAAATGAGATCTGTGCTCTTAAATCATTAAATACTATTGATATATTCTGTTCAGTTACCAATTACAATTAATTCAGAACTTTAAAGAATCCGCTAAAAGTTATGACCTCAGCATATTCAGGCCTAAAACTGTCAGTAGAACTACTAGCATCTACTCTTAAAATATTAATCTAGTTTACACAATCCTAACCGTAATATGCTCAGTTGGTTCTGATTTATTTTGTTGCATGAATTCAGCTACTGGAGTAGAATTATTTGGCCAAGTACAATGTGTACATTAAACTTGAAGGTGTTCTGCAAGGAGTGACAGAAAGTCCTATTTGAGTTTGATACAACATAAAAATACATCATGGATGTTTTGGGGACAAAATGGGGAAACTGATGCCCTTCAATATAGCTGAAAGAAATCTTAAACCAGCATAGCCCATGTTGTGGTAAGAAGTATGGAACTGGTGGTCCAAAAACATCTGGGGGAACCAAACAGTTTGTTTTAAATATAGATTATGTCAGGGTCTGCAAATAAGAGCTTGGCCAGTGAATCAATAATCATGTTCTCTTAACTCATATTCATGGATCAGAAGATTCAGGAATAGAAAGAGAGAGAGAGGCCTTCATGAAAGCATCACAAATACTGTGAGCTCTCTGCAAATTAAAAATAAAAGTTTCAAATACATTTGGTTAGATTTATCAGGGAGACAAAGACAGTATAAATTGTGGGGAGTGGATTTATAAATTTATAAATACATTATAAAATAAATAAAATAATAGCTATAAAATAGCAATGCTATTTCAAGTAAGGGAGAAGTTATTGATTTCCAAAGTTTTCTTTCTAGCCTGTCATTCTACGATCCTTTTTATGCTAAATAATTTACTCATAAATTCATCAATGATTTATTAATGTAAAATAGCCTGCCTCAGGATCTATATATTTTGGCAGGAAAAATATTTTTAATAACATTGTAAAGCTATCCATTAAATTCATATTTTTAGCCAACGTAGTGAGAAAATATATCTATGTAGATATAAAATCATACCTTTTGCAACTTTTTCCCCTGAGATGTATAGGGTTTTTTGTTTGTTTGTTTGTTTTGATATATACAGAATATCTCCTCAGATTTAAAAGTAAGGGAATTTTGTTTGCTGGGGGAGAAATCTTTTGCTTATTATAGTTTATATATATGTATATATTGTGTAAGTGATAAAGTTTAAGTAAGTTAAACTTAAGTTTTGTAGGGATATCAAATTATGACACATATTCAACAGATCACTGAGATTATGTTTAGAAAAAGAAATCCATTTTTGAAACATAATTATATCACCATGTAACTGTGTACTCAGCCTCATATTATGCTAGCCAACTATTGCAAGGCTAAAATTTTATGTCCCTTATGCCAAAGATCTGGAGACAATCTGTTCTTCTCTTTCTGAATATTATTTGGTGGCAAAATCATTTCCATTCTCTAACAACATGATTGACGAAGTTGTTTAGCTATAGGAGAGTGGAGATGGGGAAGGGATTCTCAACTTAATTGAAACAACTCCAGCAGATTTTAATACTGAAAATAATGTGGAGAAGAAAATACATTGTGTATAATGTATGATTTTTAAGAAAGTTTCAGCCATTTGGGGAAAATATATATTGCAAATTGTACTTGTAAGAGAATGTTCTTAGACAAACCTCTTGGAAACAGAGACTATGCAAAAGAAAAAAAAAACATCTTAAATTTATAATTCCCACAAAAGGAAGTTTACATACTAAAGCCAGACACAAGGTTACCTGTTTCTACAGTTCTATTTCAGAGACTCTAAGACAACCATCTAACTTTGTGGATGCGTTATTTGTGGAAAAAGCAAAACAAACAAATAACAACAAAAAACAAATTAAAAAAAAACTGGATTTCCTTACATGAAAATACAATATTTGAAACCAGTCCACGGTAGTAGTTGATTTTAGTATGGGAACATGTCATAGTGTAAAATATATCTCTCATATCCAACAAGGCCAGGAGTTTTCTGACCAAGATAATCGTCAAAAACAACCATTATCTTCTTCTCTAGATAATGAACTGAAACTTGTTTGAAATGTATTCAGATAATTATTCCCTTTAAGGCAGGAGTGTCAAACTCAATTTTATTGAGGGCCATGTCAGGGTTGTGTTTGACTTTGAGGGCCAGGGTTGGTGTAGCCAGGGAGGGCATGGCCAGCTCGACATCACCTGAGTGCTCTGCCAGGGAAAACGGGCTCCTGAACTCCGTTTTCGGCTGCAACGGCCTCCTGCAACCCTCTGCCAGCAAGGTGGCCCTCCCAGGCTCTGTTTTTGATGGAATAGGCACCACGGGCCGGTCCTTTGCTATTCCTAGGATGGTCCCATGTGCCAGATCTAAGCACTCCGTGGACCAGATCTGGCCCCAGGCCTTGAGTTTGACACCCCTAATATAAGGTGTTCTGTAGTTACAATAGATCATAGTCTCAATAACTATCTTTTTCACTAAAGAGAAAGATTAATGATTGGACATTAATTGTACAAAATTTCATTTATTTCATTCATTTCATTTATTGGACTTGTATACCGCCCTACTCCCGAAGGACTCAGGGCAGTGAACAGCCACAGAATAAAACACATAAATACAAAATTTAAAAACAGAATAAAACCGAATTAAACAATTTGGCCGAGACAAATTAAAAACACCCAATTTAAAAACAAATTAAAATTTACATTTTAAAGGAGAAATATTTAGGCCAGGCCGGCTTGATGGAATAAAAAAGTCTTGAGACGGAAGGTGCGCAGATCCGGGATCCTCCATATCTCCGGGGGGAGCTCATTCCAGATAGTAGGTTGCCCCACAGAGGCGGCTTTCCCCCTGGGGGCCTCCAGTCGACATTGTTTGGCCGACGGCACCCGGAGGAGCCCCTCTCTATGAGAGCGTACCGGCCGGTGGGAGGCTATTGGTGGTAGCAGGCGGTCTCGTAAAATAACTGAATTCAAAGAGGGAAAATCAGAACAAGAACCCCCACCCACCCACCCCCAGTTTAACACCTGCAGCTGGGTTAGATGATACTAGTGGTGAAATCCAAATTTTTTTACTACCGGTTCTGTGGGACTGGCTTGGTGGGCGTGGCAGGGAAAGGATACTGCAAAATTTCCATTCCCACCCCACTCTGGGGCCAGCCAGAGGTGGTATTTGCCAGTTCTCTGAACTACTCAAAATCAGAACCTGCTGGATTTCACCCCTGGATGATACATTAGTTATGAGTGCAGTGTTAACTGATGCTCAGAAGTACATCTCATCTCTGGGTTAATCAATTGATACTATCAAGGTCTTGTCTCACGTCTGGAACATATGTTTGTCTGAAAGGAGTGGAATAATCTCAGGCTGAAACCTGACTAGACAAAACTGGAGGAATTTGAACCACCCAGGTCTGGATATACTCCCTTTCTGTTCCTGAATTGGTTTCTAAGAAGCTATGTATAATTTAGGACCAACTTGGACTCACATAACTGAGAATGTAGCAATATTTTTATCCTTTTTCATCTCATTGCCTTCAACTTTGACATCTCATTACATACAAATTTCATGTTTACCATCAACAGAATGAGGGAGATCATCAGTCATCCAACTGCCAGATGTGGACATTGATCCATTATTATTTGTCCTCATTTCTCTGTAACAGATACCTCTCTGTATTCTTTCATAGGTTCCTCAACCTTTCACATTTGGAGTGTACCTGTCAATCCCCTGCCTGAGTAATTAAAATTCCAAACATGTTTATAGTTATTGAGATAGGCACCAATTACAGTATTTCAGGTATAGAGAGCTGGAATAAGAACTTAGGATAAATCGATTAAGTAATTATACCCTTGCTTATATAAATAATTATATATGCTATGTTTATTTGTATGCATGCATTTCCTTTATTGTTTCTCCTGTGTTCTCCATAAAAAGAGAATTTTATTTCTATGACAGTCTGTGCCTCGTAGTGCTAATCAGTTGTGGTGTTTGTGCCTTGAGTGAACGCACAATTCAAGGATATATGCTGCTAGCTTTTTTCATCTCTTCCCGATAAACACAAGGTCAGCTTGTTAGGATAACAAGCAGAGCCTTGGCTCAATTCACATATCAAAGCTCCCATGTTTCCTCTCTAGGAACATGTCAATTATGATTGCACGCCAGGAAGGATACTCAGGTCTCTTTTCTGATTATTTCTTGTCAGTTATACAACAACTGCTTCTGTATTTGGAATCTTCTGCTGGCATATAACTCACGCTCAAACTGTCTGATCAACATTCGCTATCAGGGCTTAGCAACCTTGTCACTTTTGTTCTTGGCTTGTCTGACTGCAAGAGACCAGTGACTCATTGTATCCTGCTTTGGAAATAATAAAAGATAATTGGATTTTCTCCAGTTGTGAATGCTTTGGGGCTGAAATTGTCATCCCACTGGCTATTATTTTCAGGAAGTAGATAGCTGTAGCTTCAGATACATTAACGCTGCAGTTGCTGTGGACATATCCTGGCTGCACCTAAAATTATTTAAGGCCTTGAAATAGGATGGTAGCTCACACAGATATCCATTCCTAACCAGGGAGATTACCTAAAAGATGATCTGGGAGTTGTGACATCTGCTTTTTTCTCACTTCTTTTCACACCATGATTTTGTATACAACCTTGTAAGAGGTGGAGTTTATTTTGCAACATTGAGATATTCCTATTATCATGTCTCTCCTTCACCCTCATAAGAAGCATCACAGTGTCAGGATTCCAAGTAACATACTGTTCTGACCTAGGCTGCACAAAATCATGAAACAGACTCCTTGTCCCGAAAAAAAACCCTTTTTAATTTGGCTAATGTGAATTCCTAGCATTCACATCCAGAAAAGTTCCATCAATAAGCCTTTCAAGGGTGAATTGCAACAACAGACTTTATCAGTCCTTGGATAATTGCCAGGCCGATAGCTTCCAGGCACAATGCTGTACAACGAAATACTTGGCAAGAAGTCTCTGTGAGGCACGGACTCAGATAAGCAACTCTTCAAAAATAATAAATGAACTAATCATCTCCTGCAAAGAACAACTCCCCTTTAGCTCCTATTTATTCCCTATAGGAGGGGCCATTCAGCGTCCACTTGTGTCTGTACTCCCGAGTCAACCCCTGTTCCTTAATTGTTCCATTCTCCTGACAGCTCTGGGTATGCGCACATCGGGAACAGGCTCCAGCTGTTCTTCTGCCCCACTTATCTCTGACTCCGAAGGTAGCTGATAACTGTCAGACAGTCTTGGCCCGATCTCTGCCTCCAATGCAGAGCACTCATCAGAGCCTTCCCCAGGCTCCAGGACTGGTCCATGGACAAATAGACAGCTTTTATCTGTTTTAAACAGTGTAATAATAAATATTTTGCAACCAACTCTCCCTCCACCCCCAAGAAATCAGGAACAATTTGAGCAAATTCAGATATCTATGTTGTTTATATTGATAGAATCTGGAGTTAAGTTCTACCCAAATGCAATTTACATTTTAGTTATCTCCAGGACAGGCAATCAAGTACCCGTTACAATTAGGCCTTATCCACTTTAAATGGGTTTATGGGAATTGTAGTTCAATCTTCTAGAAAGCAGTAGTTCTCTGACTCCAATGTTTTGAAAGGTGGAAGGAAAGAGAAGAGGATGATGACTAGCAGCAAGATGGATGAACTTGGTTATCCTGGAAGACATAAAAGAAGGTCTTTAAGAACAGATCATTATGGAGGAAAATCTATGTGTTTACTAAGAGGAAATCTGTTGTACAGATGACACTGAATAGAACCCATATACCCTTCCCCCCCAATTTCTCTTTTTTGTGTGGTTTCTAAATGCTTCTTGCCATCTTGGCAGCAAACTGTCCTACAAAGAGAAAAAGTGATCTACTAGGCATTTGATCGGCTTTGAAAGGAAGGAAAGGGAAGTTTGCATGAAGCCTTCTACAATATTGTTGTATGACCTCTTCATATAAAAATGCTGTAAAGAAAGGAGGAAGGAAGGAGAGAGAAGGGCAGTAGGAGGGAGGGAGGAAGGAAGGAAGGAAGGAAAGCTGCTTTACTTCAGTCAATAAGAGGGCCTCTGTGCATGAGCCTAAGCAAAAGTATAATATCTACAAGCAGTTTGTAAAGTGTTTCAAGGAACACTTCATAAAATATGTTGATTAAAGCATACCTGCAATTGTTCAAGCACTGAGATAATTGCATCTTTCCACTGATTTCCTTACTGATCAAGTTTTCTACCAGCTTCCGCCTCATCATTTTCCCTATCTTCCCTAGCTTCTCCAAAGAATCTATTCTACTTCTGACTTGCTTTCTGACTTTTCAGTTACAATTACAGATGTTGGCCACTGGATTTTTCCTCTGGAAATCCATTCCTACTTCCACACCATTCAAAGGGGGAGTAGGAATGGATTAGGAGTAGGAATGTGGAAGTAGGAATAGATTTCCAGAGGAAAAATAGCAGATTACAGGATCCAGGAGCACTACTCAGGTGACCCTGAGGACACAGATAAACCTCCAAGTGCTTCAACAACCTGCTAAAAGGATGCAGATTACCAGCTGTCTGCAAGGAATATAAATCCTTCCTTTCTCCACTATCTGGTCAGAGCTGAAGAAGTTTCTTGGATGAGAAGCAAAACGTCTTCAAAGAAAAAACAAGAAAGTCCAGTTGCCTCCTGAAAAAGCACCTTTGGGACAACCATGACCTGGATGATTGAGAATTTCTACAGACTAGTGGTGGGTTGCCCCTAGTTCGGACTGGTTTGCAAGAACTGGTAGTAAAAGCGGTGGGAGGCTCCGCCCACTGACCCAGATGTCATCAAAGCTGATCTGCGCATGCACAGAAGCTTCTGTGCATGCTCAGAAGAGCACACGCGGGCATGATGTGAACCGGTACTAAAAGTAAGTAGCACCCACCCCTGCTACAGATCTATACCAATTTATGAATTTTTGAAGGAAAATAATCCATTGAGCATTAGTCTAGTAAGATTTTTGTTTGCAGCATTCATGATTTAGTCCTGGTCCTTTCTAAAAGCCAATGTAAAACCACCAATATATATCTTCAGGAAAATGTGTTTCCCATTCAAAGACTGTGATTCAATGAACAAAAGACATAAAGCTTGCATTCTGTGTCTGTAAAAATTTCAATAGGAGAAGCTTGGAGAAAGATATAAGTAATGCTGAGGATTACAGTACCATTGTAATAATTTATTTAAGCAGAAATCATTATGATCTAACTCCCACTTAATGCTCTCCATAGCTCTAATGTAAAACTCTATCGATGGAGAAGATGAACGGGGGAAAAAAAAGACTGGAAGCCATGTCAACATTTTTAAGGAATATATCTGAGTTATTTGTGATTTTCTCTGCCATTCCAAACTCATGCCCTCTTCTTAAAAAGTGAAGTCATTTTATCAAAAATTCTATTAAGGTGCTAAAAATTACAAAATTCTGTAATTAGAAACTTCTGCCATTCTATTGATTGAAACTAGCAATCCTGATCCCTACTCGTCCATGAGCAACTACATTGATTAACTAAAAAACTTGTGTAATCAGTGTCTCTAAAGAAGTAGACTTTGCCAACTTTTCAACAGATGTTTGTATCAATCAAACTATAATTACGGTTGTAGACCAGCGTAAACAGGTTTTTGTAACTTCCAGGTTGTTGTGTTGAAAATTATAGCACAACATTTCTCAGTATAATTAATCCTCAAATTACAACTGTAATTAAGCCCAGAATTATGATTGTAAGTCATGCTGGTCATCAGTGGACATTAAATAAATAACATAGTTGTTAAGCAAACCTATTGTTTTGCTTAACCTATTGTTTTTTGCTGGGAATCAGAAGTAAAAACCAATTTCTGCCAAAAAAAAATGTTGTAGATCAAAGTTATGTGACTGAGGATGTGTTCTGCCCCAGCTACGGACACCAAAGAACGCAGCACACACAAACTCTATACAAAGCTTATTTTACTCAAATAACTCAGTCTTTATCAACCAAAGGCTGTTAATAAACTGTCTTAAAAGCCTATAAGAATTCTAAGATAAGGTAATCACAATCTTACTAGAGTTGGCAGAAAGCTCAGAAGCAATCCAGAGAGTGAACTAAAGTTGTTCCCTACAGCTTGCTGCAAGCGGCATTCCTCCTTAAATAGGCTAAGGGAGTGGCCAATTAGCCCCAAGCCTTACTCTCAAGGAGACCTCCTCCTGAGGAGCCACTCCTGCCTTTTGACAGCTCTGTGTGCCCGTGCATCTAGGAGAGGCTCCTCCTCTTCGTCCTCTTCACTTAAAGGAGCTTCTGGAGGTTCTTAAGGCCCTGGCTGAATCCCTGCCTCTGGCACCACATCTTCTCCAGCCTCCTCACTGTCAGACTCGAGCGCCAGCTGCACAGGCTGCTGGCGCAGCACCACACCAGCCTCCTCATTGTCGGAATCAGTTACAAATTGCACAGGCCTCTGATGGGCCACAACAGGATGCTGCAAATATGATTGTGAGGGGGAAGCCACTGGAATGTTGAATCCAGATTGTTAGTACCTTTGGGTACTTTGCCATAACTTTGAACAGTCATTAAGAAGCTGGTCATTAAGTAAGGGCTAAGCGTAATGCTTAAGATTAATGGAAGTTCAAAGCTGTTTTGAAAGAACACAACAAGAACAAATTTACTCAGAGGCAAGTGAATTGCACAAAAATATGTATATTTTTATAAGGGACTCAGTGGCTCAGTGGTTAAGATGCTGAGCTTGTCGATCGAAAGGTCGGCAGTTCAGCGGTTCGAATCCCTAGTGCTGCATAATGGGGTGAGCTCCCATTACTTGTCCCAGTTTCCACCAATCTAGCAGTTCGAAAGCACATAAAAAATGCAAGTAGAAAAATAGGGACCACCCTTGGTGGGAAGGTAACAGCATCTTTGACAAACACCGTGCTGTTCATTTTCTTTACCTATATTGTAAGATGTCTAAATTCATACAAAATAAATGATTCAGTTCCCGATTTTAACTGTCAGGCTTATTAGATATTAGAAAATGCACCTGTTATTATTTTATAATGACACTTAAAATATGTTGTACAAATGATTTATTCAAAAGAATCAAAATAATTTATTTAAAATTGTGTGAAATAGCTCTGGCCTAATCCTTAATGTAACAAAAGTTAGTTACATCTACAAATGTGTTTTGCTGGTTAGTAAGGTTGAATATGAAAATTTTTTTTCTTCTTCTTTCTTTTTGCTTTTTTTCTCCTGGTAAATGTTCTGTTCTGAATTATATCTCTCTGTAAATTCACTGTATTTCTAGATTTTTATATATATATATATATATATATATATATATATATATATATATGTATGTATGTATGTATGTATGTATGTATGTATGTATGTATGTATGTCTGTCTGTCTGTCTGTCTGTCTGTCTGTCTGTCTGTCTGTCTATCTATCCAGGGGTGAAATGCTCCCAGTTCGGACTGGATCATCCGATCCAGTAGCGACGGCGGTGGATGGTTCGGAGAACCGGTAGCATAAATCCCTGAGCCCCCCCATCCCCAGCTGAGCCGCGTGATCATCAGAGGTTTATATATATATATATATATATATATATATATATATATATATATATATATATATATATATATATATATATATATATATATATATATATATATATATATATATAATTTTTATTTTATATTGGATTTCTATACCGCCCTTCTCCCTGAGGACTCAGGGCGGTGTACAGCCAGATTAAAAAACATGCAGAACAAATATTAAAAACAATTAAAAGATATATAAATTTGGCCCAATTAAAACTCATTTACCAATTAAAAACGTTTAAAACATTTAAAAACAGTTAAAAATTTCATCTTAAGCCAGCCCGGCTTGTTTAAATAAATGGGTTTTAAGGGCGCGACGGAAGGCACTGAGGTCTTGGATTCTCCTTATCTCTGGGGGGAGCTGATTCCAGAGGGTAGGTGCCCCCACAGAGAAGGCTTTCCCCCTGGGGGTCACCAGCCTACATTGTCTGGCTGATGGCACCCCAAGGAGGCCCTCTCTGTGGGAGCGCACGGGTCGATGGGAGGTCGTTGGTAGCAGCAGGCGGTCTCGAAGATAGCTAGGCCCTATGCCATGGAGCGCTTTAAAGGTGATAACCAACACCTTGAAGCGCACCCGGAAGACAACTGGGAGCCAGTGCAGCTCGCGCAGGAGCGGTGTTACATGGGAGCGCCATGCTGCTCCCGTCACTACCCGCGCTGCTGCGTTCTGGACCAGCTGGAGCCTCCGGGTGCTCCTCAAGGGGAGCCCCATGTAGAGAGCGTTGCAATAGTCAAGGCGAGAGGTGACGAGGGCGTGAGTGACTGTGCACAGGGAATCCCGATCAAGAAAGGGCCGCAACTGGCGAATCAGGCGAACCTGACAAAAGGTCCCCCTGGTTACAGCCGTCAGATGTTCCTCCAAGGACAGCTGCATATCCAGAAGGACTCCCAGATTGCGAGCCCTCTCTGTGGGGGCCAATGACTCGCCCCCAATAGTCAGTGATGGAGTCAACTGACTATATCGGGATGCCGGGAGCCACAGCCACTCAGTCTTGGAAGGGTTGAGCTTGAACCTGTTCCTCCCCATCCAGACCCGTATAGCCTCCAGGCACTGGGACATCACTTCAACGGCATCGTTGGGGTGGCCTGGGGTGGAGATGTACAGCTGGGTGTCATCAGCGTACTGGTGGTATCTCACCCCAAAGCCACGGATGATCTCACCCAGCGGCTTCACATAAATGTTGAACAGAAGGGGCGAGAGGACCGATCCCTGCGGCACTCCACAAATGAGAGGCCTCGAGGTCGACCTCTGCCCCCCTGCCAACACAAACTGCGACCAGTCGGAGAGAAAGGAGGAGAACCACCGTAACACGGTGCCTCCCACCCCCAACTCTTCCAGCCGGTGCAGCATGATACCATGATCGATGGTATCAAAAGCCGCTGAGAGGTCTAACAGGACCAGAACAGAGGAACAACCCCTGTCCCGAGCCCTCCAGAGATCATCAACCAACGCGACCAATGCCGTTTCTGTGCTGTGCCCAGACCTGAAACCCGACTGGAACGGATCTAGATATATATACCTGGCTAGAAGAAAAACACACACACACACACACACACACACACACACACACACACACACACACACACACACACACACATATATATATATATATATATATATATATATATATATATATATATATATATATATATATATATATATATATATAAAGCATTTTTTCTACAATCTCTTCGGCTGAAAAAATGCTTTTAAAAGTAAAAAAAAAAGCCTCTGATGATCGTGCAGCTCACCTGGGATTGTCAGAGGCTTTTAAAAGAAAAAAAAGCCCCTGTCGATCAGGCAACTCAACTGGGATCGTCAGGGGCTTTTAAAAGCATTTTTTTTTACAACCTCTTTGGCCGAAGCGGTTGTAGAAAAAATGGCTTTAAAAGTAAAAAAAAAAATAAAGTTGGCCACGCCCACCCAGTCACATTACCCCATCACCACCAAGCCACGCCCACAGAACTGGCAGTAACAAATTTTACATTTTACCACTGTATCTATCTATCTGTCTGTCTGTCTGTCTATCTATCTATCTATCTATCTATCTATCTATCTATCTATCTATCCCTATCTATCTATCTATCTTCATTTGTTGTTCAACAGCAAAAAAAAAGTGAATTCAAGTAATCTAATATCCAACTATTAATTATTATGGCGATTAGTAATAATTAATAGTATTAATTAAAGAATCATATTCTAATAATTTGCTTTGGACATATGGAGGTTCCTGAGTAGTTCAAAGCATTAGGCTTTTCCTTAAAATTGTAATTATCTATTTAAATAGACATTCTTTATCTGGGCAGTACAAATTCAGATCACCAGAAGATGCAGCAAAGAGAGACAGAAAATTAAGGGAATATTGACAGGTTTTGATGCCACAAACATAGCATTCCTAATGTAAAACATCATTGTTTCAGCAGAAAAGACCTTGTAACCCTCTAGATGTTTTCTGATCTATCACTCCCATGGATTCAAAATGATAAAAATAGCTGGGCATTGTATTACAGTAAAAGTTAGAAAGTCACAAAATTCTATTCCTAGCATACATGAGCATTAAATTTTAAGAATACACCACTTGGCTTTAAGCAAATTTGTTATATTATATTATTATTTGGTTTTCTTTCTTTCCGTTTCAGGAAGTTTCCTTATAATCTAATTTTACTATAAGGCAGATACTTGTAAATCACCAAGAAACAATAAAATCTTGTAAATAAGAGAGGGGACCCCACTGCTTTCATTCCTCATCCAGATGATTTACAAATGATTTGAGTACCAAACCATGTTAAAACATACTGGGTCAACTGCACTATATTATTGAAGGCTACAGGCAATGTGAAATAAGTATAAAACATGCCTGGCTTACAGAGTAGGCATTGAAATTTGAAATTAACTCGGAATCAGTTAATAATGTGACAGAAATTCCATCTATTTGTTCTAGAGCAGGGGTGTCAAATTGGTGGCCCACAGGCCAGATGCGTCACATGCAGGCCCCGCCCACCCCAGCTCCGCGGAGGGGAAAAATGTCACGATACGTCAGGTAACCGCAACGTGACGCCGTGAGTTTGACACTCATGTTCTACAGCATTTTCAAAATGTCAAGAAGAGGGAAAGTGATTTAACTATGTAGAGGTGATCAATTTTTATAACAATAAATTGCTGTTATAGAGAGCCAGTTTAGTCTAGTTCTTAAGGCACTGAGTAGAAAGTGGGATGACTGTGAGTTCTAGTCCCCCCTCTTTGCCATGAAAATCACCTGGAGGATTTTGAGCCAGTCACTCTCTCTCTCAGATCAGCTCACCTCATGTGGTTGTGGTGAAAATAGAAAAAAGAACAACTAGACACAAGAACAGTTTTTTCCTGAATGCCATCACTCTGCTAAAGAAATAATTCCCTCAACACTGTCAGATTAGTTATTAAGTCTGCATTACTATTAATCTTCTCATCGTTCCCATCACCCATCTCCTCCCACTTATGACTATATGACTGTAACCTTTTTGCTAGTCCTTAAGATTTATATTGGCTGTTTCCTAATATGATTTGATTGCTTATTTGTTCCCTATGACTATCATTAAGTGTTGTATCTTATGATTCTTGATGAACGTATCTTTTCTTTTATGTACACTGAGAGCATATGCACCAAAGACAAATTCCCTGTGTGTCCAATCACACTTGGCCAATAAAGAATTCTATTCTATTCTATTCTAAAAAAAAAAAAAAAAAAAAGGAGAAGGAAAATGTGCTGGATATGTTCGCCACTTTGAGTTATTTGTAAAAATAATAAAGGCAGAATATAAATAACTAAATAAACATAACAGCTACAATTAAGATTTTGAAATTACTTTCACATTTCTTGATAGGTTTGCCTAAATGAAAAAAAAAATGCAGGATTAAATTGCACATTTAAGGAATATTTACGTGTTTGTTAGGTTTAAACTTCGGTTTAGTGACTCAGTCATCAAAAGCATCATTGCTAAACTATATGCAGCCTTTCCTCATTCATAGATTGTGCTAAGCCAGGGTTTCTCAACCTTGGAAGCTTGAAGATGGGTGGACTTCAACTCCCAGAATCCCCCAGCCAGCAGCGCTGGCATATTTGATCATGATTGGTCAGCTGAACTTTGCAGAGATCACCTCATAAGCTATAAAAGTTGTTGAGACTCTAGAAAGAGTGCAGAGAAGAGCAACAAAGATGATTAGGGGACTGGAGGCTAAAATATATAAAGAAAAGTTACTGGAATTGGGTTTGTCTGCTTATACATATCTTCAAATGATTCAAATGTAGAATGCATACTGCTATTTAAACAATTAGACAGTTTTGTTTAGAAATTGGGATTTTGTCAACTGAGATTTTTCTGGAACTCACCCATTCATCCCATTAGACGAACCTGTCCTAGTTAAGTTTTATTTGCATACAGCATTATAAATACACTTCATTCACTTTTGTTGTGGTTGTTTATAACTTGACATACTTAAAAATCTTTGAAATGTGTCATTGCAAAATACAGTAAAAGGGCAATTGCAAATTAAATTACTAAAAAAATGACAAGGGTTATTGCAAACTTCATTTCTTACCTCTACTTCTTGCTAGGGCTAATAAACGTTCACAAGAACAAGCCTGTTTTTGTCAAAATTAGGAGATTGGTTTGTGACATTTCAGAAAACGAAAAAAGGTCATAGATGTCATAATATGTTTGGGTTTACAGCAAAGTTCAAATTCTACTGGGGGATTCTATGACTGCTGATCACCTCTGTGCTGCCTGTTAGACCTGTCAAACTCTGAATGTTGCTAAACACACACACACACAAAAGACATGAAAGCAAATAGTTATTAGTAGATATGAACACAAATGCACACGTGTGCATACAAAGAGAGAGACATGTGCAAATCTTCTGAGGTTCAGAAGGAATACTATGCTATTTCTATAACTAAGACTATTCAGAATATGGTGATAGATTATGATACTAAATTCTTGGGAAGCTAAAGCAACTAGTAGCTATGATTTCACATTGTTGTGCACATACTAATAGTAAATAGAATAACTATAGCAAAAGGTAAGTACCAACAGTAACCGGTACCTTGGTTGCAATTCTAAAACATTTGGGGTTTGAGCATTTTGAACGCCACCAGTATTGACAAAATGATCCTCAATTGCAAAAGGTAGTGAAAGGATTAGAGCATGTACAGAGTGTCACCTAACTCAGCTTTTGTCATTGCTGCTGAGAGAAGCTTCATTGTGACCTAATGCTCTATCTGCATAGATAAAGCCTCCAGGCTGCCAAGTTAGCCTTGCTTGTAACTTAAAATGGGTATTCTCAGCAACCTAATGTGAGATAACACCCACTAACAAAGCTCTGGACTATATTTATTTTATTTTATTTTATTTTTCAATTTATATACCGCCCTTCTCCCTAAGGACTCAGGGCGGTGCACAGCCAGAATTAAGAACATGAAATACAAATATTAAAAACAATTAATATATATATAAATTTGGCCCAAAAATTTAAAAATCACAAACCAATTAAAACATTTAAAAAATTTAAAAATTTCTTCCTAAGCCAGCGCAGCTTGCTGGAAAAAGTGGGTTTTAAGGGCACGGCGGAAGGCACTGAGGTCTTGGATTCTCCTTATCTCTGGGGCAACTGATTCCAGAGGGTAGTTGCCCCCACAGAGAAGGCTCTCCCCCTGGGGGTCACCAGCCTACATTGTTTGGCTGATGGCACCCTGAGGAGGCCCTCTCTGTGGGAGCGCACAGGTCGATGGGAGGTCGTCGATAGCAGCAGGTGGTCTCGAAGATAGCTAGGCCTTATGCCATGGAGCGCTTTAAAGGTGATAACCAACATATGCCAGAAAATGTATTCTTTTCCCCTTCTGAGGTCCTTTGTTTGCAGAGCGCTGAGAAAATCATGAGGTTTGCATGAACTAATGGATATGAAATTATGTTTCTAACACTATGACGATCTGTGAAAGCTGTGTAAACTATAAGAAGTTTGAGAAAAAGTTTTTGCACGCGGCGGCGGCGGTTTCGGCTTTTGCTTTTTCTCTCTGCCTGCTCTGTTTAAGATGGGAGATAAAAGTCGCCCAGTTTTGCTTCCTGATCAGAAATAAAACTGATTATCAGTTGCCTTGTGTTCAGGGTTTCATTGAATTTATCAGATTCTGAGCTGCACTCGAAAACCTTACAGTAAGCTTTACTTGGGACAGGTTGCATCCTGTGATAATGACTCTTATATTATTAAACAACAACTGTCTTTGGAAAGGACTCACTCCATGTCACATGTAGTCTAAACAACTGGATGATGGGGTGTGATGCTAGTTCGCCTCCTCGTCGTGCACCCTGGATAGCACGGAAGTGTGAACCAAACAACTAGCAACAAGCGGCAGTCAGACCCCATTGGAGAATTGACAGTTAATGGCAGTTGGCAGCCAGACATCTTTGTAGAACTCCTGGCTCTTTATGGATAAACAACTATAAGTCCATGTATTTGCCATACGCTAAATACATAAATAAAATCTGGATGATGGGGTGGCATAATAATGTAACTTACAGAAACCTATAGTGGATTGGTCATTACCTGTGTCAACAAGGACCTTTTTTAGTTTTTAAATGGTTATTAATTGTTTAGTTTTAATTTGTTAATGGGTTTTAATTCGCACTGTTTTAATTCGGGCCAAAGTATATAATTCTTTTAATTAATTTTAAATTTTGTATTGTTATGTATTTTAGTTTTGGCTGTGCACCGCCCTGAGTCCACTAGGAGAAGGGCGGTATATAAATTGAATAAATAATAATAATAACAAGGACTGAGCTAATGGCTGGAGTACCTGGACATCCTGGGACAAGTGGACTATAGGACTCAGGACTGGGGAAATAGGGCCAGCAGCTGCAGGGCTACTGGAAGAATAGTTGCATACCCATTGCAAATGCACCAAGACTGGAAACAAAGAAATAATGACTTGCTACCACAAACTAAGTCCAATGAGAAGAGAATTTGCTACCACAAACTAAGTCCAATGAGAAGAGGAATTCACTTGGTCTGCAGAAGTGGGTTTCACATAATTTTACCACCGGTTCACCGTGCACTGAAAATGTGTGCACGCGCCTTCCGTGCATGTGCAAGGCTTAATAGCTAAATAGGATGGCATAGCGCTGGGGCGGCATTACCGGTTCACTCGAACCGGTCTGAACCAGCTGAATGCCACCTCTGCTGGTCTGGAAAGAGCAACACCTAGGATCAGAAATAACAGAGCAGAGGCTGGCAGATCAACATCAATTTATAAAACAAAATAAGTATTCCCAGAATTAGAACTTGAAGAATTGCAAAGGTCTAGCCAGGGCAAAGAAATCGAAGCCTTGTCAGAAGTAGCTCAAACGTAGAGATAAATCAGGACGAATCAGTACTAGAAGCCAACAAAAGAAAAAGTAAAAAAAAGTAAAATGCAGTTTGTAGTGGTGGTTAAAATGATGGGATTCTTCACAAGGACACTTCACAGTCTGGATGTCATATTTTGGAATGCTAACATAGCAAAGAGCTTATTGCAATCTTCTACACATAACAGGGAAATGCTAATTATGTGCTTATCCTTTTGTCTTTGTGGGCAGCTTTGTATATATGGAGATAATTTCTTTTTTAAAAAAAACAACCATGGCATTCCTGTGGTATTTTTGAATTGGTAAAATCTCAAAAACTGTCCCCTTTCCTTGAATTAAAGGAAGATTTAAATGTGTGTTGTGCATTTATATCTTGGTTTGGTTTTGCAAGTGTCCCTACCAAATTGATGGACTTGCTTTCTCTTCTTTTGCTCCAAAAAAAATTGCAAACCTCAACATGATGAAATGTCAAAGTTTTAAAGCTTTCAAAATAAAATACTCTCTTGAAGTTAGTCTTTTTTTTTTTTTTCATGAGGGCTCAGTACTCTAAAATTGTTCAGCTGTATATGCTATGGATGATGAAATAGTGCTAAACCAGAGTTCAGGTTTAATGATTTGCAGACATGATGCCTAAGGCTAACTCTGTAAGTGGAAGTCTATGGCAGAGTGAAGTCAATTAATTCATTGTGAATGGGTTGTTTAGTGAAGCATGAAGATGGAAGAGCCAAAAAAAAAAAAGTCTTTTTCTTAGTATAAACAATTGTTGAAGAGGTCAAGTGTGTGTGAAAGCTGAATTGTAAGAGACATTTGCAGCAGATCTACGTTTATTCTGGATTGCCCTTAAATTAAAAATACAAAATGGTTATTTTGTATTCTATATATGTTGAAATCTATGATCACGGTCAATTTCTTGTAGGACACTCATCAAATTTAAGAAAAATCTATATATAATTGCACTTGTTGTTACCACATTGTCTCAACAGAGAGGGTTGAAAGCAGATGGGCTCAGCAATCAGAGTGGACATCCAAGAAGTAGTGCATTCAGGACAAAATAGATTTGCAGCTTCAGGCATCAGTATACCTTTTAATTGACCCTATACAATTTGAGACAAATGGCTGTCCAGCTCTTCTTAAAAGCCTCCAGTACTGGAGCACACATAACTTCCAAAAGCAAATCATTCCACTGGTTAATTGTTCTTCCTGTTAGGAAATGTATCCTTAGTTCTAGGTTGCTTCTCTCCTTGATTAGTTTCCATCCATTGTTTCTTATCTTGCCTTCTAGGACTTTGAAAATAGGTTGCCCCCTTTTTCTTTTCAATCTACTGTGATTTTTCTTTTTTATGTGAAACAAATAATAAATGTCTGCATCTTTGTAATAAGATAATGTACTACTCAGCAATATTTCCAAGCAAATAGTGGGGTGGGATGGGGGGGGGTGGAGGGAGTCTTGAGATAATTGTGCAGGATAATCTGTAACTCAGGAAATGAAATAGCATGCCAAAGTTGTTGTCCAGGTACAACTGGAATTATAAATGTGGAAAAAAAAAGGGGGGGGAAGCACATCTCTTTTCTAAATGCATCATAAATTAGAGTCCAGTGACAAATAAGTAATACATTTGCTGAAGCAGAATGTAATCTGAAGGAGACTTTATAGGAATGAAAGAGGAATTATTAACCATTATGGTTGAAGTAATCTATACAATAAGAACCTATTATTGCATTCAGAAATGTGTCAAGAAAACAATGCATGTCTTTAGCTTTAGAAACAGGCAAGAAAAAAAATAAGATATCTATTTGAAGAGGTCAAATAATGAAAAAGCAACATCTCATAGAACAGAGAGATTGCCTAGTTTGACTAGGTGAAAAATAAAATTGTTTTTCTTGATTTATTATGAGTGTCTCCTAGGACAATGCACGTACAGTAGCTCCTAATTGGGGGATCACAGCTACATGATATTAGTGGATCAGAAAAACGCTGTGGACATAGTATACTTGGACTTCAATAAAGCATTTGACAAAATAGACCACAACCTACTTCTTGGTAAGATACAAAAATGTGGGAGAGACAGAATCATTACCAGATGCATTTGTAACTGGCTGACCAACTGCATTCAATGTACTTAATGAGTAATCCTCAATGGGACAATGTCTATGTGGAAGAAAGCATGGAGTGGGGTACCCAAAGTTCTGTCTTAGGCTGAGTACTCTTCAACATCTTCATAAATGATTTGGAGGGGAACTCATTAAATTTGCAGATGAAACTAAGCTGGGGAAAATAGCCAACACTTCAGAAGATCTGGAAAGATCTTGACCGAGTTGGACTGGGCCCTGTCCAACAAAATGCAAATCAGTGGTGAGAAAAGTAAGGTTTTACACTTAGGAAAGAAACCAAATGCACAGATATAGAATAAGTGGTACCTGGCTAAATCATAGCATTTGTGAGACAGATCTAGGAGTCCTAATGAACAACTATTTAAGTATGAGCCAGTAGTCCTAGGCTGGATCAACAGAGGGATAGTATCAAGATCACATGAAGTGTTAATACTACTTTATAATGCCTTGGTGAGACCACACTTGGAATAATGCATCCAGTTTTGATTGCCACAATACAAAAAAGATAATGACACTCTAGAAAGAGTGCAGAGAAAAGCAGCAAAGACAATTAGTGGGCTGAAGGCTAAAGCATACAACGAACGATTGCATGTTAATGTTGTCTATTGTGACAACTGTGACATGTGAAAGATTTCAACTTTGAATTTTGTAAAGCCACAACTCTATATAATACGAAGGCTGCAGAAGGTTACTTTGAACAAACTTTCAGCTCAGCCTTTCTTCATGCATTTCTGACAGATCTTAGCATCAGTTTACAGGGTCACTTAAATATCATACCCATTTTATCCAAGAATGACATGCCTTAAAAATGAACAGTAGTCATGTAGTCTTTTCAAAAATAAAAAGTGACTTAAAATATGAGAATAATGTGTTCATTGTAACAGACACTTGTGACCTTTATTAAAAGACCTGCCAAATAATAATAGCAGAGGAAAAGTTGTATTATAACCCATCTAGTCAAGCTATAGTTATTAGTTATGGTTCAAAAGAGCGTGATAGTAGAATTGTTGGCATTGCACAATAAACATATTTTTCTATGGATGCCGTTTCATTCTATTGAAATTAATTTTCTTTCATTTAATGATTAAAGGGACCTACACCTAACAAGACTAATGTGTTGTTCAAATAATGGCCTAAGTAACACAGTGTTCTTGTTACAATGCAGTTTCTTTGCCTTAGTTTGCTCTTTGAATCCAGCAACAGCGGCTTGTAGATCAAGGTTAATAGTGAGGTAGACAATCTTACCATTCATGTCAGTCAGTCAATCTTTAAAAGGCCACTCATTCATCAACAATTTTTAGTGTGCACATTAACAGTGATTCTTGCTTCAAGGGCACATCGGAGCATCTGCAATGTATATCTAGTGCATGACTCCCTTCCCAACCCTAACCTTCATCAGTTTATGGCTTCGTATATTGGGTGGAGTCAGCCACAGTTAATAAGCTGTTTTTGAATCATGCATAGCCCAAAGTATGAAACGAAGAGTAGAGCATGTTTTCTTTTGGAAATGATTTGAAATAAATGCTCCAGCCTCCCCTCTTTGTATTTTTTAAAGCAGTTGCTGCGGCCCACCAGCAGCCAGCAGAGCTGGCAGCAGATTCAGACAGTGAGGAGGTTGGGGAGGAACATGGGCCAGTCCTGGAGTCTGGGGAAGGCTTGGACAAGGGCTCTGCATCAGAGGTAGAGAAGAGGCCAGGGCCATCTAGTAGTGATGTGCTGCCTCTGGAGCCTCTGGAATCTGACATCAGCAAGGCAGAAGAACAGTGTGAGCATATTCCAAGTGTGCACATATGCAGAACTACCAGAAGGCAAGAACAATTAAGGAAAAAAGGGTGACTCGGGAGTAAAGCTTGGAGATGATTGGCCCCTCCCATAAGACATAAAAAAGGAGTAAATAGACGTGAGCCTTTGCAGGAACCAATTAGTTCATATAATCAATTCAAGCTCTGAGAAGTCCATTTGACTCTGTGCTCTGTTTGGCCTTGCAAAACTAATTGACAATTAGATCTCTGGCAGTGTTTCAAGAGAGATAAAGGTGGGGGTGCTTATCAGCATTACCCTGAAAGACTGTGTCAACTCAAGCAGTCATCTGTCAGAATCTTCACAGACTGTTTGTGAATCATTAGGGGCTGTGAATGACCATAATTCACAGCCATCTCAATAAAAGAGGGTTTTTTGTACTATGATTGTGATTTATGTTTTCTCAGGAAGCCTAGGTCAGAACAGCAGTCCAGTTTATTTGGGATTATGTGGAAACCTAAAAGATGGCTGCTTTAAGGACTTTAAGAACTCCATGCATTAAAAATAATGCCTCTCCTAAATCATCAGCACTTTTTTCCCCCAGGCTTGAGAAAAACTTGAATAATTCAGGTGGCTTGACTGTATAGCAACAGTTGTTATCTTCACATGGTTTGAACTACTTTTCAATCATTTTCAGAATGTGCATTTTATGCTTTAATCCAATCTTCCCAAAACTGTGACCTTTGAATGACTTGGCTCTCATTCTTACCATCCATGTTTATATCACTTTTTCCAACATTCTTCTTCATTATTGCAACAAGGATTTGATGATGGGGAGCTGACTAGTATGAATTGAGGACAAACTTTGGACTCTCCAAAGGTGTTGAGAGAACCTGAAGTTGTTCTGAGATTTAGTAAGATATGTAGGCAAACCTTACTTGAATACTTTCCTTTCTCTTGACATTCTAGCTTGAGGAAATAGCTCTATTCACTGCATAGTGAATAAGTTGATTTAAGACCAGGCTGAATTGAAAAATCGGGGTAGGTTGTTTATATAGACTCTTCTTCAGTCCAACAGTAGTGTTCTCATCGTCAGTTTTTCTGTCTGCTGATTGCTTATATGTGCCCTCATCCTTATTCTCAAATCCTTCCATTTTTTTGTTAAAGTGGCCTTTAAACCCAACAAGCATTAAATCTGCAAATGCTCCTTCTCTGCTGATGCAGCTTATTCACCAGGAGGTTGGGGTTTTCCCTTCACTACATTTGTATTGCTAAGAGAAAAACAATTGCACCATTCTTGTGGGTAATAATTAGGAACCATTCATCTGTATTAGCCGAATTCAGCATATATGCATAATGGGAGAGAACCTTTCTTTTGTATAGTTTCTAGGCAAGGTAGTTACAGCTTTTCAATTGCAGTACAAAAGAATTCATTTTTGGAAGCCATTGGAATTATTCTACAAGTTCCTGATTTTATATAGAAATGCACAGAATTAAATATAAAGACACTCTCTTATTAACCTTCAGACAAGCCTATGGCAAGGGTAAAAGGTAAACAAACAAACAAACAAACAAGTTAAGAAGAAGAGAAATCTATTATTTCTCTCCCTTGTCTATGGAAATTCTCAGTCATCCAGGTCATGGTTGTCCCAAAGATGCTTTTTCAAGAAGCAAGTGGACTTTCTTGTTTTTCTTTGAAGATGTTTCGCTTCTCATCCAGGAAGATTCTTCAGCGCTTCCTGGATGGTGGGGAATGTATATTCCTTGCAAACAGTTGATCATTTGTGTTCTTTTAGAGAGTTGTTGAGGCCACTTGGAGATTTGTCTGTGCCCTCAGGGTCACCTGAATAGTGCAAATGGGTATGGAGCCTTCTTGGAAATACTGAAAGGACTGTGTTGTAGAGCTGTCTCTTGTCCCATTGCTTTACCTTTTCCAGGTGAGATGCCCATGCTAATATTTATTTTCAAGCATTCTGTGCTCCCTATCAGCTCTCTGTGAGCCTCACAAATTTTCTTCTTGATTCTATTTCTTTCTCTCCTTTCAGTTCTTTTGTTCTGGAACCAACAAAATTTGCCCTGTTTGCTGCCTATTCCCATTTAGGTCTCTTCTCTGTTCTGGCTGACAAACTTGGCCATTTTACAGGACTTCCAAAAAATTGATGACTTGGGTTCATGGAAGTTTTGTTTGACCACACCTCAGTGGCCATAGCAAAAAGAAGAGATCTTAGTATCTTGCACTTAGATATCCCATCCCAGAGATCCCATCCCTTTCCTTGAATAGCCCTATTATCTTTTCATTTGAGCAGTAAATTGGATTAGAAGACCTCCAAGGCCCCTTTCAACTCTGTTATTCTGTTATTTCTTATATTAATTTGTGCACAGGAACAAAAATTGTATGTGAAATAATGCATTATTTCACAGTCCCTGTTGCATTTGGAGCAGCACAATGTTCTGTTGCCTAAGCACAATATTGAGTGGGAGTAATAAAACATCAACTTTGTTTAGACTTAAAGTTTAAACCTTCCCCCAAAGCATGGAACATGAGTGTTTTGCTTTTAGAACCTTGAGGCAAGTGCATCATATGTGCCTTTTGTTTAACATGCTTTTGCTGGAAACAGTGACAATGTGGAAAATACCCTAAGAGTTTAGAAGAAATCAATGTTAAGAGTTTTTTCCATTTCTATATTACATTTGCCATTCTTTCTTAAACATCCCAAGTATGGAAAAATCATAGTATCTGTTTTCAAAGAACAAGAATCTCTCCTGAATAAGTAAGCCCTGTGCTGCTATAGAGCCTGCAAATCCCAGCATTGTGTCTGCCTCTTGTGGATTTCTGTTTTTGAAGATATCTGTTTCAATTCCATTTACAGGCCACCTGGACTCTACAGAAATAGCAATCTCAATATTATAAGATGGCAGCATCAAATCACATCTGAAATGTGGAATTTAAATCACTGACTGAGGTCCCTAGTCAAGCATTGCCATACAATATGTTTAGCCAAAAGGATTCCAAATGGATTCAGTGTAATTAATTTTCCACTTTGATTCATTTGCTTAATTTAAATATTTCCATTTACTATGCAAGCATATGCTATAATGTATGATTGTTCACATATACAGTATTTGGATTTTGAATTAATGTAATATAGAATAGAATAGAATAGAATAGAATAGAATAGAATAGAATAGAATAGAATAGAATAGAATAGAATAGAATAGAATAATAGAATAATATAATTCTTTATTAGCCAAGTGTGATTGGACACACAAGGAATTTGTCTTTGGTGCATATGCTCTCTGTCTACATAAAAAGACAAGATACACTTGTCAAGAATCACAAGGCACAACACTCAATTGTATTAATTAAATATTAGTAATTAATTACTAAAGTAATTAATTAATAAAATTGATTTTTCTTAATTTTGAGGGCCAGACAAGGAATAATGGATGGAAGCTGATCAAGGAGAGATTCAGCCTAGAAATAAGGAGAAGTTTTCTGACAGTGAGAACAATCAACCAATGGAACAGCTTTGCCTTCAGTAGTTGTGTGAGCTCCATCACTGGAACCTTTCAAGAAGAAACTGGACATCTGTCAGAAATGGTGTAGGGTCTCCTGATTATTCTTCTATTCTTCTTCTATATTCTGTTCTAAATATATAGGAAACATAGGGAAGAGGCCTTCATCCTGCAGTGGATAGACAATGGCTAAAATGACTGATGATGATCTTAGTGCTGATGATGATGATAACAATAATGACAACAATAATGACAAAAATTATATATACTATATGGAAAATATTTCCACAAACTATGCCAGCAAGGAGGGGAGAGATCCTATTCAGGTTAACAAATCCCTGTGAAATATATTTACAAAACAAGCCTCTTTTCAGAAGAATTGGTTTTCTAATCTTGGATATACAGTAGTTTCATAATGTGAGCTGTCGTTCTACAGGGAATTTTAGAGAGGCAATACCTGTCACAGTAAGTTTTATATGAATAATAAATTCAGCATGGCATCTGGATTGTAAATGATTAATCTGTTCTGTAGTTTGGCCTTAGTTAATGCTTGAGTACCAAGTAGGCAGAGAGGTGGGAAACTGACTCATCAGTAACAGCATCAAAAACTGGACTCCCAAGATGAGGATAACCTAAAGTTGATTTTCCCAGGCCCGTAAGCATTCAGGGTCAGGGGTGGAAAACAAAACAATCTCTTTCGAATATCAGCAGTCCAAGCCAAGAATACAAAAGAAAATGTCAGACATAAAATATCAAACCAAGAGAGAAAATTGGGACGGGCAGCAACAGTTTGAGCCTTGTTATCTTCTTCATACCAGCAGATACATTGACAGCTATCAAGCTTTCAGATAATTTCCTACTACTGAAGACTCTACTTTTTCTTTCATGAGAAGAACCAGCTCTATTTAGCACCTGAGAAATGAGTTAGATCCTAACCTGCCAAAACAGATAGGTAGAAGAATCTATTTATACAGGACCTTGATAAGAAAATGTCCAGTCTTTCCTCTTAGGCTTCTTTGTTATCCTTCTCTGATATCCTCCGTCATCCTCCATCTTCCTCCATCTTCTACTCCAACCACCACACCTGTCCTTTCAGCAGACCAACCTTTAAGTTTAGCCAGTCTTGAGCCTAAAGGCACTTACAATCAGGAACTGTGGCTTACTTATGAGGAAGCTGGTGTTTTTCCCTTCATCTCACTGAACTATCTTACCTCAGGTTTAACTGGTGCATCTGATCATACAATGACTGTTTTATTATGCCATAGTGGTGCAGTGGTTCGAATGCAGTATTGCAGGTTAATTCTGCTGACTGTTGGCTGCCAGAAGTTTGGCAGTTCGAATCTCATTGACTCAAGGTTGACAGAGCCTTCCCGCCTTCTGCGGTCAGTAAAATGAGGACCCGGATTGTTGGGAGCAATATGCTGATTCTGTAAACACTTAGAGGGTGCTGTAAACAGGGGTGGGCTGCTGGGAGTTCACAGGGAGGTTCAAGAGAATCTCTAGCTAAGATTATGTGCAGTTCAGAGAACCTCCAAATTCCACTCCTGGCTGGCCCCGCCCACCCCTCCTCTCCCAGGCGTCCCCACGTGGCCCATTTTGGATGCAGGTAAGTACAGGGCATGCACGGAGGCTCGGGGAGGGAAAAAATGGGCCTACCAGAAGTTCAGGAAGGCCTGTTTCCTGCCTCCAGAGAGCCTCTAGAGCCTGAGGAGGCCATTTTCACCCTCTTGGAGGCTCGAGGAAACCCTCCAGAGCCCAGGGAGGGCAAAAACAGCCCCCATACACACACACTGTGGTGCAGGAGGCTGACTAGGCCATACCCACCATGGCCACACCCACCCAGCAACCAGGCAGAGAACCCGTTGCTAAAATTTTTGAAGCCCACCACTAGCTGTAAAGCATTGTGTATAAGTCTAAGTGCTATTGTTATTATTATTATTCTAAAGAATAAGCAGCCTGCTAGCAATGTTCAATGCTACTGTTCCAAACAACCTTCACATACAGTATAGGTCCACATATAACATATTACAATAATTTAATTTGGCAGTTATTAGGGGACAAATAATAGAAGTCAGACTGTTTAGACATTCAACATATTATGCATTACACATTCTTTTCTACTAAATATGTCAGCTAGATTTTGTTTTCATTTGAGTGGGTTAGGTCAAGAACAATGTGATCTACAGAAGAAAAAAGACATTACATATCTTACCAGAAAGTGTTCCTCCTTCTCTGTTTATTAAGCCCATGATGCTTTATGACAGTGGTTCTCAAACTGTGTTCCACGGACCCCAGGAGGGAGATGAAGTTGTCACGGGGGGTCCATGAAGGCTTAAAGAATTCTTGAGTTATGTCTTGGGAGTCCATGGCCATAGTCTGTAACCACAATAGTTATTTAAATGGAGTCCGTAGTGAAGAAAAGGTTGAGAAACTGCTTTATGAAACAATGCTAAACATCAACTTTGCATGTAATTTAAAAAAAAAAAATGTTATATCTCTGATACTGAATATAGAAATTCCTCAAAGTCCTGACCCTCTTAATTTTTCATGGTAAGGTCATTTTAGCAAGTTAAAAAGGTGTTGGCAGTAGACAAAGGAACATTGTCATTTCAGAATATGAAGTTACAGAAAAGGAAACTTTTTATCATAATGCTATTCACAAATTTTACGTCAATCCTAAATTTTTAATTTCAGTGATAGGCAGAATTTTTCATATTTCACAATGGTTGGTCTACTAATATATTAGTCTAATTAGCCATCTAATTTATTCTTTAAACCAATGGAGGAGGAAGAGGAGGAGGAGGAAAGAAAGAAAAAAGAAGATGATACAATTCATGGAAACTTATATCCTAGAACCATAATAATTTTGCATTTATTCCTGGTGTTTGTTAGTCCATAAATGAAAATCACTCCATTATGTTGAATGCCCTTAATTCAGTATTTTTTATTGGAGGAGGTGGTGGTTCATATTTCGTAAAGGTTTACTAAAAAGATAATGAAGAACAATATGTTAAAATAAACAAATGGGGGGAAAAACCCACAATATTTTAAAAGAAATATATAAAGGAAACAAAAGTGATCTTGTCTCTAATTAATGGTTATACTTGATGCTGGAAGACAATTCACATAGAAGAGTACCTTGAACATATCTTTTTATGGTATGTTACCACTTTTGTATTCCTAGTAATGAAAATATTTTAATATTTAATTAATACTAGTTTCCCCCATCTCATTATTGACTGAAGCATTGCATGCTTCATGGTAAACTCTTAAGGAACAATTTACTGTATTTTAGTTTGATTACATCATTACTCTACAGCCAAATTACTGTTCTTGTTCTTGCTGTTGTTTTACAAATAACATTAGTAGTTATTATTTTAAACTCATAGTTTTCTTTACATAGAATAATTGCTTATGGGGTAATATGTGTAATGAGTAGATTAGGGGAAATATGCAAATACTGGGGGTGGGGAGTACAAAGGAGATGCATTTTCCTGCAGAAAAAAATAGCTTGCAAGAAATAAGATGATTAGGAAACCTGCTGATAATAAATGTACAGTACATTAGGAGAAAGACATATAAACACATTATGGTTAAAAGCACGATAAAACATTCAAGAAAGGCAACATTGTGATAAATTGTTGATCTATAAATGTGTTTGTTGAGATAACAAATAGGTATCCATCTATAGTATGAGGTCAGATGCAATTTATTTGAAAAGCATGATTTTGAAAATTTAAGACAAACTATAAGAAAAATGCACAAAATGACATTTTCCCCCTCTAATATGTATTCATGCCAGTTTATAGATTAGCTGTACAATATATCTTTCTTTCCTACAATCATTTTGATCATCTTAAGAATTCTATATTAAAAAGATTCAATAAGAAACATGGGCATACAATATTACAAAAGAAAAGACAGTATCGTCTTCTTAAATCCAGCTTAAACCACTGAGCATAATCATCATGAGCAGCTCAAATCCCATTGATTTTGATGGGATTCTGTATCAAATCTATGGGACTGTCTATGTTTACCTTGTGTTTACCATAAGGTAAAAGTAAAGGTTCCCCTCGCATATATGTGCTAGTCATTCCCGACTCTAGGGGATGGTGCTCATCTCTGTTTCAAAGCCGAAGAGCCAGTGCTGTCCGAAGACGTCTCCGTGGTCATGTGGCTGGCATGACTAAATGCCAAAGATGCATGGAACGCTGCTATCTTCCCACCAAAAGTGGTCCCTATTTTTCTACTTGCATTTTTTATGTGCTTTTGAACAGCTAGGTTGGCAGAATCTGGGACAAGTAACGGGAGCTAACCCCGTTACGTGGCACTAGGGATTTGAACCGCTGAAATGCCGACCTTTCGATCGACAAGTTCAGTGTCTTAGCCACTGAGCCACCGCGTCCCTATCTATTACCATAGATACCTTTAATTATCTTGAGACTGAAGTGTACAAAGATTTTAAACAGTCTCTTCTCCAAAGCCAAAGCCATTGCAAAATAAAATGTGGCTTTTATAGCCTTTCTACAAGGAGTCTGGTATATTCTCTTGAGGACTTGTTTGATTTATGGAAAGATTTTATAGCTATGAAATTAAAAAATTAAAAATGCTCACCCAAGTGCCACTCTAATCCCTTATTCTCTTTTTCATTTCCACTCCTTGGAATAGCTAGGACCCAGATAGGATATTCGGTAAAATTATGTTCAGCATTCTCCTATTTCTGCCCTCTAAATATAACCATAAGGTTAAACAAGTCTGTATTTTATAAAGTCCCTAGTGCTTTCATCTTGTGCCTCATTTTCAGTTCCATGAAGGTAAAGTTTTCAAATGTGAAAAGATTCCCTGGTCTATTTTAAGGAAAAGAAAACCGGTAAACATTTCTCTTGGGGTTCTTGAGTCAGAAAAAAAGAACTGCTGCCTGTGGCAGTACAGATGCTTGCAAACATTTAATAGCTAGCAAATAGAGTGATATTTGCCAAAGGCCTTAGCAGCCTGAAAGTCATTCAAGCTTCAATCTGTGTTTCTGTTAACTAAGTTTTGCACTCGTGGAAAAGTCAAAAGATGCTTGCTATATTGGTTTATTTTCAACAAGTGATGTGCGTGCAAGTCAAATATTTGCTTTTATCCACAGAACTTTTTAAAATGTTCCTTGGGTATATATACTGAACTAATGAAATATGATACTCAATGAACTTGAAAATGAATGACTGCCAGCCTCTATTTCTTCAGCTATAGTTTTAATAATGCTTTACCTGTGGCTACATCATTTCAATATTACATTTGCTTGTAGCATTGTAGTTAAGATGCCAATGTAAATTACTTGCGGAACAATTTTAGAATTATTTGGAAAGATGCAGGAATTGTTAAGGGAATTGGAGAGTCAGTTTAATTTTTTTAATTAAAGCCAGTGGACTGAAATTTATAGGAGAAAATAATCTGATTTGATATGATTAAATAACTAATTGGAAATGAAAATGGATATTAACCTATAAGGATCAGAAGTTTCTTATTCGATATCAAGTTTGTATGCATTTGTACTTAGTATTTAATGATATCACATGCAACTTTGATTGATGTTTATTATTTATGTTATATATTAGAAGACAATATCTATACTATATCTGTACTATGAAGTGTAGACTATATACTAATATCTATACTATAGCTGTATTATGTTCTGAACACATTGTCACATGCAAGATTCCTTTTTTAATTTGTTTTTATTACAATTTGCAGAATTAAGGATCTTGCTCATGAACCAATAAAATATTTACAGAATGCAATTATTAAATATGGAATTAAAATGTTAAATTATGGATTCTTTGAAGAAAGTCATGTTGGAAGAGGAAGAAGAATGCATTTTTTCCCAATTTACAAGCCAAAGTTTTATCCACTCATTATTTCATTTTTTTTCCTGAAAACTTTGAAAAGTTTATAAAAAATATGTCTTCCTTCCCCCAAGGTTTTTTTCCCCCTCGTCAAAGAATTTTGAAAAACTTACATAGAGCTTTTTTTCCTCCTCAATAAAATATCTGAGGTCAAGATACATTGGCTGACATCCCACGTTCTCAATGATATCCAAGAATAACTAAAATCAAGATTAACAAAGAATCATGAATTCTGGAAGACAAAGGTAGACAAGCCAGATATATTTATGACACAAAATTCCTTTATAAGCCTGTCTTTCAAAGAATAATCCAGTGGCCAATTTGGGAGATGAAATCAGTCTGTGGCTTGAGAATGTCTTTCTGAGGAAGTTGCCATGTCTGTTTCAGTGATTTACTTCCCACAGTAGCTATGCTCAGCTCCAGCCGTTCCTTGCCCATCATTCATCCACTTATGTCTTGTCTTGCACAGAAATGTGTTCTCCATTACTATTGAGTGGAAGACCCCAAAATATCTCAGTGAATGCAAACAGATACTGAGGGTTTGTAATTTAGTGTAGAGCATGTATAATATGTTCAGTCCCAAACATCTGGGATTGAACATACTATACAATTATGTTCAATCCCAAACATCTTAATCTAGGACAAGGCAATTTTAGTTGTAGCAAATACACACGTACAATCCAACAATTGCTCTCTCCCTCTCCCTCCCTCTCTCCCTCCCTCCCTCCCTCTCTCCCTCCCTCCCTCCCTCCACATAGGGGCAGCAGTATTTTTGGTCCAGATAAACATTGCTATGCATACTGTGCCTGGGCTGGAAAAATATAGGTTATTTATTTATTTATTTATTTATTTATTTATTTATTTATTTATTTATTTATTTATTTATTTATTTATTTATTTATTTCTGTCTCTTTGCTGCCATCTAACTGTTATAGCTTTGCATCCCAGGTATAATATGCCTAAATAAACTTAGATAAATCAATCATCTGAATAAATAAAGACATTTTCCTCTGTTTATAAAGGAGTGCTCTTATGAGCTAAAAATTGGATTTCAGATGTTACAGAGCTACCCATCACATTATATTACTGCCCATTCTGGTTGGAAATACTCAGCTTTGTAGTTCAGCAACCTCTTAGAGAATTACCTCTGATCTAAGCCTTCATATCACTGATGGAGTACTTCTATATCACTCCTGAACTTGCAACTATAGCTGGGACTGGAAGTTAAGTGAGTCATCACATGCCTGTGCCTGATCTTGTAACACTTTTGCCACAGTCATTAAGCAAAATCACCAGGTAATTAAATGAATCCAGCTTCCTCCTGTTTCAGGGGTGTCAAACTGGTAGCCCATGAACCGAATGCGTCATGTGCAGGCCACGTCTACCCCAGCTCCTTAAAGGCAAAAAATGTTGCGATACATCACAATATGTCATGTGACGTGATCGAGATTGGCAACCATGTCCTATTTGCTTTGTTTCTCAGAAGATGCCTGGGAAGGTCAGAAATGACCCAGGGACATTGCAATTGTTGGGAATACATGGCGATTGCCAAGGACCTGAATTGTGATCATATGACCATGGGGATGTTTCAATAGTGTGATGACTGGTCATAAGTCATTTTTTCAAGCTGTCATAACTTTGAATTGCTAAATGAATGGTCAAAAACCAAGGACTGCCTTTATGTGCTAATCACTTAGCAGGATAACTAATATATTTGATATGGATTTATCTAATTTCATATCTCAGTTATACTATGTGATTGGAAGATGCTGAAATTCCCCATATGTGCATCCACTAAGGTCCTATCCCTGAAAGAGACCAAGAGGACAAAGAAGCAGTGGTAATAATTCCTTATGAAGTCCTTACTTGGTGGACTATCTCGAGCCATGAGATATGCTTGGATGTCTGCAAACCTCTCAAGATGTCCCTCTCTAAGCAGGACCTTTTGAGGTTATTTGAACTGCATAGCTTGTTTGTTTTAAGATTTAATGACACACATCCTTCCCTTTTAGTTTGATGAAGAAATGAGCTGCATTTTTAAAAGTTTCTATATTCTTGCTTTTAAAAAAAAAATATTTAGGGTTTGTTAAAGCTGTATCACTGAATTGCATTTATAGATGTTGGGATTACATTGGAATTGGTGCAGTGGTTAGAGTGCAGTATTGCAGGCTACTTCTGCTGACTGCCAGCTGACTGCAATTTGGCAGATTGAATCTCACCAGGCTCAAGGTTGACTCAGCCTTCCATCCTTCCAAGGTGGGTAAAATGAGGACCCAGATCATTGGGGGCAATATGCTGATTATGTAAACTACATAGAGAGAGCTGTAAAGTACTATACAGCAATATATAAGTCTAAGTGCTATTGCTATTCTATAGTGATTGTAAACAGTCTTGAGTCTTGGAAGCTGGATGTATAGAAATATATGTGGATATATAAATTATATCCTAAAGCAAAGACAAGAAACACTATCTCAACAGCTCTTTTGTTATGGAAATTCCACCATATTATGGTGATAGAGCAGAGGTGGTATTCAGCCGGTTTGGACCGATTCACCCGAACCAGTAGTGGAAATCACGGGTGGGAATGCCCACCTGCCCTGGCTCTATGTCATCCTATTTAGGCACGTTTTTGAGGCTGGGCACATGCGCAGATGGTGCATACATCAGCAAAGCACATGCACAGAAGACCGGGCACATGCGTGTATGGGGCGCGTGTGAGCGAAGCACTACATTTGCGAACCGGTAGGGAAAGTAAGTGAATACCACCCCTGTGATAGAGCTATAAGGTAACAAATATAAATTATACAGGTACATAAAAATATTTGTTAAATAAAACCTACCAGATGATGTGATTTAAAAACCCCAATATTTTATTTTTTTTAAAAAAAAGTTTTTTATTTTGAAAACATTAAAAACAAGACACAAACACACAACATTTATATACATATCACTTTTCCCTACAACTACTTCGAAGTGATCTTTTCTTACTATTTACATCTATTCACACACATTTTAACTTTATCTTATTCAACAATTTATTCTCCATCATTCTTTCTTTCGTCTAGATTGTACTTTGATCTTCAACATTTTTTCTCCCCTCTCTCCTTTATTCCTCTTATGGTGTAGGTGGTATGAATGGTTGGAGAATAGGAAAAACGAGAAAGAGGAAAAACCCCAATATTTTAAAATATCCCTTTGGATTTTTTTCCTTTTAAAAAAAGCAGTATTTGATCTTTTCTTTTATTTTCTTTTTGTTAAGAATATGCCAACATTGTTCTATAAACTCCTTTTAGACATTTGGTATACTGCCACTTTTAATTATGAGTTGACATACTATACTTCCTTGAACTAATTTTCTTGAGATGTGAAAGAACTTTTATTGGTATTTCAAATAATACATATTTTTCATTTAAATGTTAATTGAATAAATTGCATCTCAACAGGAATTAATATTAAATCAATACAGAACTTTTCTTCCCTTTTAATGATTATTGTGCACTTTTGAAAATGCTTACAAAATGTAATCATGTCTCGTGACTGGGATGGATACACATTTTAGGAAACAAATAATAAAATAAAATGTAAAGGTTGCAGTCCTAAAAAAGTAGAAAGAATAAATATATGAGTGAAAGTAGTGCTAGAAAGCTTATCTGATTAACTCCTAGAAGCAAACTATGTCATGTGTCAACCATGTGGTACGGAGGTGGAATAAAACTAACACAAATACACATTTTAAATGAATATACCAAATATAGTAAGGAAGAAAAAAGGCAAATATGTGAATGCATTTGGGGTACTTGGCAACCTGCTCACATTTATGTCCATTTACAGTGCTCCACAATCACACGACCATATTTTAATTACTTTTTTTTTTTTGCCAGAAAATGGCATTTACTTCCAGTTTCCGGCAAAAAAAAAAAAAAATCCCCATTGTGGGCAATGGATTTGCTTAATGACTGCTGCCAAAAAGGTCACAAAATTGGGTACAGTCTCATTGTGACCTGCTTAATGACCAGCATGATTTATGCCTGTAATTTTGGATTCAAATACAGTCATAGGTTAAGGAATATTTATACCAGTGATAGCTAACTTTTTCCTGGCCGAGTGCCCAAAGTGCAAGCCTGAACTCCCAAAATGCAATGCGCATGCAGCCCCCACGCATGCACCCCCCTATACATGTGCACGTGGATCCCCGTCTGCGCCCTGCCCCCCGCGCATGCACAGCAGAAACCCGAAAACCAGCTGGCTAGTGGGAGGCACGCGCACATGTGCGTTAAAGCTGAGCTGGGGCAATGGCTCATGTGCCCACAGAGAGGGTGGTGCGTGCCACCTCTGGCACATGTGCCATAGACTTGCCATCACTGATCTATACCAATTCTCTAAGTATAATGTTCAAGGTACATTTAATAGTCTTGTGTGCATGTTTGAAGCTTTATTAAATCCTTAATAAAGCAATGAATAAAATTAGATCAGGAGTACTCCTCCTATATGGAAAAGGATTTAACTTCCTCCCTCTCTAAATCTGAGCAAATTATTTTTCTTTTTATTATTTTAATTATTCATATTTCTATGCTGCCCACTCTCCGAGGACTCTGGGTGGCTTACACCAAAGACAGTATACTAAATAGCATATTGCCCCCAACAATCTAGGTCCTCATTTTACCCACCTCGGAAGGATGGAAGGCTGAGTCAACCTTGAGCCGGTGAGATTTGATCCGCTGATCTGCTGAACTAGCAGATTTAAGGTTGTCTTAAATCTTTAGTTCTACAACTAAGATTGTAGCTGACAAGCCCAGCATTTTAACTGCTGAGCCACTGTACCATCCTATTCTAGTCACTCTGAGCTAGGCTAGGGGACTTCTTGATATTTTTTTTCTGTCTTCACTAAGCAGTTAATATACTGATTTTTCTCTTTTCCTTTTCTCCAGGACCTCTTTTGTTCACCTACATCCATTTGGTGTGATTCTTAATTTTCCCAGCCCTGACTTTATAGTGCCAGGATCTCTGTTCATTTCATTTTTCTCCAGTTCAGATGAAATGCCCAGTTCATTTTCTCATTGGAGCTGATTGTTAATGTGCTTTTAATGTTTCCTTTAACAAGGAAAGTACTTTTAGCTCCTTTTCCATTAGCTTCTCCTGCTATGAAATCTTGCTTTCTATTGTTCTCAATGTATTAAAACCTATTAAATAAAGGTCATAGGCATGTTTTCTTACTATACTTAGGTTGCCCTTGAAATTAAGGTAACACTAAAAATTTACATTTGCATAATGTTATTTTTTGAAGGCAAATGAGATCCAGGCAGAAGAAGAACATCATGGCTTCAAAATCTAAGGGACTGGTTTAGACAAAACTCCGCAACACTTTTTCGTGCAGCTGTTGATAAAAATAGGATCACCAACATGATCGCCAACGTCCGATGACAGACATGGCACAAGAAGAAGAACATTATTTCCATTTCTGAATCTTCAACTCGTTCAGGGTTTGTCCAACACTCTCAGCCAAACATAAATGCACACTCCACCTGGGTTCTAGAGCTGATTTTCATTCTAAACCTTCTACAGGTCTTCCAAGTGGATGCTCTACAGTAATACCTTCCAATCTAGGCTAGCTAATGGTCATTGTACTGTCATGTATATATCTGCAGGTCAAGTATGAAAATACTTCTGTTGATTTTAATACACAATTAATCCTTTTTTTTTTTTTTGAAATGCAAATCATTGCAATAAATATGAAGCTTACATTACATTCATTTCCTCAACAATTTGGTAATATCTGCTTATAGAGTCTGTTGAAAGAAATATCCTTCTGGGTTCAGCTCCAAGTGGGGAAAAAGACACTGAAAACATGGAGACTGCTTGGAAAGATGGTTTAATGGTGGACAGGATCACATGGCTTGAGTTCCTGAACAGAGAAAGGGGCAGATACAGCGAGTCCCCGAGTTTTTATGCTCTCCCTGGCTTTGAACTTCCTGGGGCCCCGAAAGAGTATCCTGATTGGTTGTCATACTCCAGGGGGTGGGGATCTTAGCTAGCCCTGCTGGCTGATATAATCTTCCCAGGTGTCATGTGGTGAGTTTCTGTCCTATAGATGGGTCCCATTGTCTTGCGGATGAGGTCCATTGACAAAGATTAAGTTTCTGCCTCTGGCCCATTAACAAAAGGGTGGGGGCAGGAAAGTGGGACCTGCTTTGTCTTTAAAACATGTTTCTCCATTTCTCAACCAGGGAAACATAATATTCTGCCTTTTTAATATTTCCTAAAATATTTCATTCTTCCAGGAAAGGGGTGGGTGCTAACTTCCTACAATTCTGTAGGACTAGCTATTGGATAAGATTGGATTACATCAGAATGCTTTTCAATTTTCTGTTATTACTCCTAGTTAAATACATATCAGGAAGGTGGAAAAATGTAAATGATGCCATTCAATAATAAAAGGACCCTTTACCATGAGGAAAACCATTCAAAGTGAATTTTGCAGGCAAGTTATTAATGTAATTGAAGGGGTGCTTCAACATGTTGAACTTTGACTTGAAGTTCCAGTTTCTTTCCACAATGAATGATTGAGGCAGATCTCTTAAGCCACAGTGCTTTGGAATGGATGTTGGAGTAATATACAGCTAAGAGAACAGTGTTCTTTGGCAGTTCCCTTGACAAAGAACAAAGAAGATAAAAGAATATAGTGGTAATCTATTAGTTCTGAAAGGATATATCACTGAGTATTTGCTTGAAAAGAATACTAGATATAAAGAAACTCCGTGCCAAGATAGTGTTTTCTCCAAATATACACACCACCCCTATTGAAATGTCAATGATTTCAATGTTAATGATAGAAAAAAACATTAAAATATTTTAAATGCATCATACTGTCATAATATGTACATTTATTTATCTGATTGCTTCCCTACTGGCAGGTCTATGATATATAGTATTATTATTTCCATACAAAATATGCTTCCAATCCCAATGCCTTAGGCGGAATGAATTTACTTTTCATTCTGCCTTAAAAAAAAAAAAGATAAAAGATAAAAGTTTCCCCAGTCCAGTCGCATCCAAGTTTAGAGGGCAGTGCTCATCTCCATTTCTTAACTGAGGGAGCAAGCTTTGTCTGAAGACACTTCCATGGTCATGTGGCTGGGATGGCTATACACCAAAGGTACACAGAACACTGCTTTCTTCTCACCAAAGTGGTACCTATTTATCTACTTGCAGTTGAATGTTTTTGAACTGCTAGGTTAGCAGCAGCTGGGGCAAGAATGGGAGCTCACCCCTCGCAGTTCAAGATCCAGAATCCTCTACCCTTTTCTAATGACACCACATCTACCAAACCCACAACACCCTCTCTTTTCAATTCTTGCTAATTTCTTAGAGTTCTTCTGAATGAAATCTTGGCCCAATGGATTATGGGAAAGGGAGTGGCTTAACAGCTCCCAAAGGAAAAGCTACAAAAACCATGTTTCCTTTGAAAGCATGGGGTAGGAAGTTTCCTATTGGTGTAGATTCCCCCTTTGTGCTGGATGTTATGATTTAGCTCCCTTTTATAGTGAAGGTACCATCACGGCCATCACTCCCACCACCTCTCTTATCACTTAAAGGAACAACTTTTGCCCTCATCCTGCACAGTTTTTAAAAACATAACAATTTTATTTTCAGCCCCATCTCTCTCTTTTTTTTTTAATGTTTAAAATGGAAAAGGAAAAATGGGAGAATAAGATGCCAATTGGATGCCATTTTTAATATCATCCCATTAGCCAGCTGGAGGGAATAATGTCCAGCTTCTTGGGAATGAAAACACAGCAATGGGAGCATTCACAAGATAGCTAGAAAAAATTTATGACTGCTGTGAAATTGTCCTTACTAAAACCCATTCTCAATATAGTCATTTTGTCATAATTGACACTAAAACAGAGATGCACATACACTAACTCTGCATTTCATAAAATGTAAATGGCATTCTTGCTGAAGGAAAAACCAACCAACCAAAAAAACAAAAAAAAAAAACAAAAAAAAAAAAAACAAAACCCTGAATGGATTTGGCCAATTTCATTACTTTTATCCTAAAGGACCTCCAAATTTCATCCAATTCTATCAAGATTTTTTTTTAAAGTTCCTGGCGTTGCCTCCAAAACAGTAGCAACAACAGTATCATTTAAAGATGTTTAAAATAAAATGCCTTGCACTTAGTTGTTTAATACGGGATTGGTTTATTCACTTAAAATATTGTCAATGGGCATATAGATTATTTTCTTTGATGTAAAATTATATATATATATATATATTATATTATATTATATTAGTGAGAATCATCATCTATAAAAGTTACCTTAGGCACTAATTTGAAAATTCAGAAAAAAGATATTTCAGATTGATTTGGAACACACAAGTTTCTGGGCTTTTTGTTTCTTGCTGACAAACAGCAACTCTGTGCTGCTATGTTTGTCAGCAAGAAACTTGTGAATGAGATTTCACAGAACCAGGGGTTTTCGCGGGTGTTTGTATGTAGGTCTTTGGTTATTCGGGTCTTCTCCCACGTAAAATTGGAAGTGTCTTGGCGACGTTTCGACGAAGTCTCATTCGTCATCTTCAGGCTGGTGTTCTCGGCTTCGTGCTTCCAGGAGCAATCATATATATATGATTGATGTCGGACCTCATTTAGCTTAGAAGAGTGTGTGTTCCAAATCAATCTGAAATCTCTTTTTTCTGAATTTTCAAATTAGTGCCTAAGGTAACTTTTATAGCTGATGATTCTCACTATTATAATTGAACATCCACTTCATTACCAAAAGCTATAAGAGAAAGAGAAAGAGAAAGGAAGGCACGTATAGTGAATTAAAAGAGGACATGGCTTCCAGTGGACAGCTAGATGTTCTCCTAATCGGTTTACTGTTTACTAATAGAAATTGGAAAACAGCATCATAGTAAGAAAGGTTGGAATTGTGTCCTTGAAACATAAAGGTGAGAGGGCACCACATTAGGGGAATTGTCTAATGCAGTATTGGTGAACCTTTTCAGCACCGAGTGCCAAAATGGGAGCACACATGTGTGGAGGAGTGCCGGAAACTGGAAGAGCAGTTCTCTGGTGAAACTGAGGTTCCTGTTTCCAGCATGTGCATGCATGCTGGTCACCTGGTCTTCCTGTTTCTGGCACTCCCACATGAGCGAAGACCAGCTGGCCGGCGTGCACATGTGCACCAAAACACAGAAGAGCAACAGGCTACAGCTGGCCTGCCCGGAGAGATGGCTCTGTGTGCCACTTCTGGCATGCGTGCTATAGTTTCACCATCACTGGTCTAACGGAACATGTGGGACACACCAGTCAAGCCAGTGTAGGATAAGACAGGAGAATTTAAACATTAAGTGCAAATAATGCTTTTTGGATTGAATACTAATGAAGACAAAGGACATGTATCAGATTATACTAAAACCAGTTTTCATACCAACTGTAACACAGTGCGAGCAGTTTCTCACATTAAAGTGTTCCCCAGGGAAAATGTTTTAAGTTGTTCACAAAGTATCAAGTTCCCAGATAATGTTAGCACTTTCTTCTCTTCTTCTACAGTATAAACACAGAAGTCTCTGTGTGTAAATGCTAAAAAAAAAAAAAAAAAACAGAACCTGCAACAAATGGTAAAAGATTTGCATGTTGCTGCTTGTGGTGGCACTCCAGAAGTTGCATGGCATTCCATTCTGGAGCTCCATATTCATCCTTCTCTACCTATCCTCTAATTCAGGAGTGAAATCTACTTACCTTCCTTACCAGTTCAGAAGCGCACTCGGTGTGTGCACGCCCGCTTTGCTTGGAAGTAATGTGTAAAAAACACATTACTTCCTGGTTAAAACCAGGAAGTAATGACACCTGGGCGGGTGGGCGGAGCTTTGCTCCGCCATTGCTACTGGATCGCTTAACCACCAGCCAAGATCACTACCGGACCGGGTGATCCAGCCTGATCCGGGAGCATTTCACCCCTGCTCTAATCAATACTGGACATGTATCAGGCATGTCCCATCCTTCTTTGAAGCTTTCCTTTCTCCATCATTTGCTTTCAGATATATATTTTTTTTCTGTCCCATTCCCTGATTACAGGCTTTTCAGCAGCATAGAGCCATGCAATATTAAAAGACCAATTCTGAACTTGATGGAGCCTTGGGATATTCACAGTCTTGTGAAGATTTTACTTTTGAAAAGCTGGCCCTCCCCAAATTGTAGTCTAAATGCAGCACGTTATCTTCTCCTGCCTTTGTACCGCATAGAAAAGAATGTACATGAACTTAATTAGGAATGAGTTCCCAGCTTTGATCGTGGCATTCACATTGTTTGGCAAAAAAAAAAAAAAATGGTCCCAAAGCAAAAACTCTGTATAGTATAGTAAGATGAGCTTTACAATCTTCTGACTGCTAATAAATAGAAGGGGCTTTGTGTGAAGCCCGATATCTACAAAATAGCAGTTTTGAAGTCAGCGCTCTCAGATATACAGCACGGACTTCTAGATGTCAAAAGAAAAGATAGTTTGCATGATTTGACTTCCCTATGTTTTATCAAACAATTGGGCTGTCTCCTTCTTTTATTGTGTAATTGGGTCTCTGCTTTTATTCTTCTGTAGGGTAGTCAAACAGATCTCATTGCTTTCATTGGCTGGAAGAATAAGGCTTTTGATTATAGCTGGTATTTTACAGCTATTGATCTGTGCAAACAGAAACCTTTAAATCAGTGGGTAAAATGATAACAAGTGAAGTAAAATCACTAAACAGGAAATCTCTTGTTGCTAGTTCCCATTCGATATGTTTAAATATAATGTCTGTAGATTAACTCTGCTGTGCAGCTAAGGAAACTGGGTGAATGAAAAAAAAAGACAAAGAGACCAGAAGAAAGGGAAGAATATACATTTCACTTCATAGGTATATATACCCAATGAAATTTATGTTTTGCTTAGTTAGTTATACTTTATGGTAAGTTCAATAATATTTTACAGCGCTACTTTTTCTAGCTTTCTACTCGCATATACCGGTAGTAAGTTATGCACTGCTGCAGACCTAAGGAAAAATATTAGGGGAAGTATAATATCTAAAAATGTCTTCATTGTCCTTTTCAAACTGAGAAGATATTTTAAAACATTCTCAAAACACCAGGGCAGGTACAATTGCATTCCTGCATTTAGTTTAATGGAATAAAGCTCTTTTTTTTTAAATAAAAGCTTTACATGTTTATTTCTTTATTTAATATTCAGCCTCTCTAACAATATGTGGACCTTGAGGTAATGAACAATAATAAAATATCATGTTTTCCCAAAAATTAGACCGGGTCTTATATTAATTTTTGCTCCAAAAGACACATTAGGGCTTATTTTCTGGTTAGGTCTTATTTTGGGGAAAATATGGTACTCAAATGTACCCATCTGGCTGACAATCTTAACTGGGATTTATTTTGGGGGTAGGGCTTATATTATGACCAACCTGAAAAATCATGCTAGGATTTATTTTCCAGTTGGGTCTTATTTTCGTGGAAACAGGGTATTATAATATTAAAATATTCAATATTATTTTAACATCAATATTTTTCCTTATCTAAATATTGCTAAAACTATATTAACCCTAATAAAATATAGGAAGATTGGAAAGAAAGAAAGAAAAATTGAGCCACCTGGGCAGATTCAAAACCTAGGAGTAACCATTAAGAAAGCCCTGTGTTATATCTCTACCCAAATTGCCTTTTACATAGCTGGGTTACAAATACTTCCTGTACAAATCTGAATTTTGAGATGGTTTGTTAAGGAGAAGTCATTAACAGCATTCAGTACTCTGCTGAAAATTAAATAATTCTCTTTTTCAGCTTCCAGAAAACCCCAATATTCTCAAAGCTTTGCCTTTTTGTGGAATAAGAAAGATTTTTTTTGCTGAAGATGCAAGTACATATCCATTTGATTGTGGAATGCAAACAGAATTTCCATGACTGAAACTCTCTCTTCTAGGCAGTTGGTCTAAGTTCTGAACTTGGCAATTTGGTTCCAAACATTTTTTCACCATACGAGGAGACATTGTTGGTGCACTTTGAATTGTGCTCGTCTGTCAGAGCACTGCCCTTTAAATACCTTTTTATGTGATGCAAATTGGTGTAGATGTATCACATAAAAAGCAGGGGTGCTATTCAGCAGGTTCTGACAGGTTCTGGAGAACCAGTAGCGGAAATTTTGAGTAGTTCGGAGAACCGGCAAATACCACTCCTGGCTGGCCCCAGAGTAGGGTGGGAATGGAGATTTTGCAATATCCTTCCCCCAGGAGTTGGGAGAGAATGGGGATTTTGTAGTATCCTTCCCCTGGAGTCGGGTAGGAATGGAGATTTTGCAGAGAGCCTTCTCTGTGGGGGCATGTACTATCTGGAACGAACTCCCCCCGGAGATACGGAGGATCCCAGATCTGTGCACCTTCCGCCGCGCTCTAAAGACCTTTTTATTTCACCAGGCGGGCCTGGCCTAATTTTCTCCCTCTTTTATAAAAGATTTTTAATTTTTAATATTTTTTAATATTTTTTAAAATTATTCAAATTTTAAAATTGGTTTTAAATCGATTGGGGTTTTAATTTGTCTGGGCCAAAACTATTTAATTTGATTTTAATTCCACTTTTTAAATTTTGTATGTATGTATTTTATTGTTTGGCTGTGCATCGCCCTGAGTCCTTCGGGAGTAGGGCGGTATAGAAATCAAATAAAAAATAAAAAATAAAAATAAAAGTATCCTTTCCCTGCCACGCCCACCAAGCTACACCCACCAAGCCACACCATGCCTACCAAGCCACACCCACAGAATGGTAGTAAAAAAAATTGAATTCCACACTGATAAAAAGGTATTGCATCACATAAAAAGGTATTTAAAGGCCAGTGCTCTGACAGACGAGCACAATTCAAAGCGCACTGACGATGTCTCCTCGAATGTTGACAAAACATTTGCAACCAAATTGCCAAGCTCGGAACTCAGACCAACAATCCAACTATCAACCTGAACTACTTATATTCAAGTACATTTCCACTCTCTCTTCTTCCTAAACCAGTGCCCGGTGCTTGGTCATGTCAAATAGGAAAAAAAAATCAGTATAGAAATCCGTCCAATCTGGCCAATACAACTGTGTTCTTCTTGGAATAATAACGGCAGTAGCAACAATGGGTATATTTCAGCGGATCTGCAGTTAATTTATCTCTGATGTAGAGGAAAAGAATTATTGGCAAACAGGCTAGGATTGAAGTTACATTAGGGAAGTCGGCATTAGAGCTGCTGCTTGGAACAAATTCATATTTTAAAACAGAAAAATATCCGGTTATTATACTTCTTTATGGCTATTCATATGAAAATGATTCAGAAGAAGTACCGTATTTTTCAGAGTATATAAGACACACTTTTTTCTCCCCTAAAAGAGGCTGAAAATTTGGGTGCGTGTTATACTCCGAATGTAGTTTTTTCGAAGCTTTTTTGCAGCCCCAATGAGGTGCTAGCGAGTGAAGCGATCTTCACGCTTGCTTTTCTCATTGCTTCTCTCTCAAAAGATCAGCTTTTGAAGCTATTTTTTTATCCCCAAGCAGGGGATAAAAAACCAGCAAACTAATGTGCTGAAGCTGACCAGACTTAGGATGCTAACCAGATGAATACCTGGTAGGCAGATTTTTGTTTTCCTATTTTCCTCCCCAACAACTAAGCTGCATCTTATACTCTGGTGCGTCTTATACTCCGAAAAATACAGTATTTTGGAACATACAGGAATAGAAGCACAATATCTCTTAAAGGCATCTTTTTTTTTTCTTTCTCCACTAGCAGGTTTTCTTGCAAATTGGAACCAAAAAACATTTAAAAAAAAAAAAAGAATCATATCAAAGGCATCGCTGTTTCATGTAGTCTGTTCCTTTTTCAGACTGCTTTAAGGAGCTGAGACTTTTTCAGGCTTATAAATACTGTATAAACACATCTAGGAGGCCTCCACACCAGGGGTGAAATGCTCCCGGTTCGGACCGGATCGCCCGATCCGGTAGCGATGGAGGCGAGTGGTTTGGAGAACCAGTAGCAAAAATCCCTGCACCCCCCCATGCCCAGCTGAGCTACAAAATCACCAGAGGCTTTTTTTTTACTTTTAAAAGCATTTTTTCTACAACCTCTTCTGCCAAAAAAAATGCTTTTAAAAGTAAAAAAAAAAAAAAGCTTCTGATGATTGCGCGGCTCAGCTTGGATTGTCAGAGGCATTTAAAAGGAAAAAAGCCTCTGCTGATCAGGCAATTCAGCTGGGATCATCAGAGCCTTTTGAAAGCATTTTTTTACAACCTCTTCGCCGAAGAGATTGTAGAAAAAATGGTTTTAAAAGTTAAAAAAAATTGGCCACACCCACTGTCACATTACCCCCACCACCACCAAGCCACGCCCACAGAACCGGTAGTAACACATTTTAGATTTCACCACTGCTCCAAACCTATATATCTTCTTCTTCTTCTTCTTCTTCTTCTTCTTCTTCTTCTTCTTCTTCTTCTTCTTCTTCTTCTTCTTCTTCTTCTTCTTCTTCTTCTTCTTCTTCTTCTTCTTCTTCTTCTTCTTCTTCTTCTTCTTCTTCTTCTTCTTCTTCTTCTTCTTCTTCTTCTTCTTCTTCTTCTTCTTCTTCCTGGCTAACCAAAAGATAAGATTAAAGCATACAGAAATTAAATGAGCTTTGAGACCACAGATATCTTTAAAGACCCAGGCCTTAAATTTAAATTATGTGTAAATTATGATGAAAGAGGAGGAGGAAAGAAGTATATAAGGAACCAGTGTCAGCCACGAGACAAGTCACAATATTTCAGGTTATGCTTTATTAGTTTCTAAAGTAATGCAAATTTAAGATGTGAGGTATAAAGAAGTAACTAATAAATCTGTTCTTTTTGTCCTTTATTGGAACTCAACATTTACCTAGCTCAAGAAAATATGTGATGTTGAAAATGTACTAGCGCTATATTTAGAATACATTTTTAAATTCACTTTAGAAATAATGTTCCTAGCCTTTAAAAAGTAAATTTTGTTTATTTCAAATGGAAGTGTCTGAAACAATTTATAATTTCCCAAAAGGAAACTAATAAAAAAAGAGTAAAGTAGCTTAGTTTCCTTTTCTGATCATGTTTTTAGCCATAAGAGATCAAGATAGTTAACTGAGCTTCACATTTTATTTTGATTTTAAATAGAGCAAACCTCTCAGTAGACTGAACATTCTTTGCTTGAATATGGATAGCAGGAGGTTGTAAAAGATCAGGTGACATGTAAAAGTTCTCTAGTAATTAGAGACTAGTCTCTCATATTGCAATGTTGAATTTTTTGCTTGTTCTTCCATGATAAACTATTTCAGCTGAGAAACTTTGATGGCTTTCTAGCATGAACTGCTCATCTCAGCTATTTCCATAACATTTCTAGGGGGTAAAGCTTGAATTTGACTTGGCTGTTCAGAAAAAGAAGAGAAAAAGTTCCACATTCTTTGGTAGAACTTTATTGTTGGTAGCACCACTTGCCCTTCAACTGATTAAAAAAAAAAAAAAACATTGATAACACCTAGAAAGGATTTTGTGTCTTCAGGATTTACTGATAAATTAAGACAAATGGGTTATGTTTCCTTCTCTCTCTCTCTCTCTCTCTCTCTCTCCCTCCCTCCCTCTCTCCCTCCCTCTCTCTCTTATATTAGACCAATGAGGAGAGGTTAACAGTTTTTCCCCCTACAAAATTGTATCTTAAATTGGTATACATAAATTTCAAGTAACATCATGTTTGCATGAATCCTAAGTCAAAATATACTGAGATAAAGTCCATATCAACCTAATGTGGTATGATACTTTTTAAGAGACTCATTAAAATATTGAAAAATCAGGAAAAAACACAGCTTTTGTAACCGTCTACTCAGCCACACCTTCCCTCCCTCCCTCCCTCCCTCCCTCCCTCCTTCCTTTCTTCCTTCCTCCCTTCCTTCCTCCCTCTCTCCCATCCATCCATCCATCCGTCCTCTAATATAGCTAACGTTAAAGCCAGAAATTGTAAAACAAAACAAAACAAGAACTTCTGGAAATGTGGTGATAACAACGGAAGTAGCTATACAGAGGGATTACTCTGTATTTTTCAAATTATTTTTCCAAACACTATTTACATTCTTAAACTGTCCGCATGTATATCATTCTATACATTCATGTCAGAAGCTAGGAAACAGTTGAGATAAATTGATGCTAAACTTACATCCCAGACGGAGAAAATGAGAACTTGCAATAGACAACATGGTAAAAGATGCTATAAATGTTTTTGTAACTGTCATGTAATTGCAGACTTTGAAAGGAAAACACGGGGGAGAAGGAGCGGGGTGGATGTTGTGCCAGGAAATTATTTCTGATCTTTCTTGTCATAACACTAGATATGTGCCAAAGTTAAGTAGTATAGGACTTGCAGACAAATATATGTTAAATCGTTATTATTATTTACATAGGGGAAAAAAGGGAAAATGCTATTTATTACATGTCAGTTATCTTATTCTATGTCCATCAAAAATGGCACGTAGCTAAATTCTTTTGGGAATTTAGGGTAGACAACTCAGAGCTCTGTAGCTATCAGTTTGTGAAAGTCCTTCTTTTCCCTCCATTTTCCATCTAACATGAATATTTTCTTTTCTTGTGAAAAGAGTGTTAAAAGGTTAAGGTAGAAAAGGAAGCACGTATTCTGACGAGGCCATCACATACACTAAACATTCATCTTTTTTGAATATTCAATTCATTAGTCCTGGATGAGTTTGCCAACTAATAGATTAACAGAATGATAAAATTAGAAAGGACCTTGGAGGACTTCTACTCCAACCCCCTGCTCAGGCAGGAAACCCTATACCATTTCAGACAAATAGTTGTCCAATGTCATCTTAAAGACCTCCAGTGTTGGAGCACCCACAACTTCTGGAGGCAAATTGTTCTTCTGATTAATTGTTCTAACTGTCAGGAAATTTACAAAAAATTTACTAAATTTACTAAAAAAATATCTGCAGACTATATCACATCAAGAGAGATTTATTATGTTTAAAAGTGCTATTTTAGGATCATGGTTATATTGTTTCACAGAAGTGAACTTTTAACAATTGTAGGCAGAGCAGTTCATTTCTTAAGTTGCTGTAATTCTGCCCTGCAAAATGTAGAAATCTGGAGCTTTCAGAGTGGCTATTGATATAATTAAAGCAAGTAGAACAGTTCCAACATCAATTCTAATACATCATTCTGTAGGACTGTAAGAATGACCTTGAGATACAGAAGGAAAGATCACAGACTGGGCAATGTTCAGACAAGTGGCAGCTTAGTCCATAGAAGGAACGGGTCATTGTAAATGTCTTATAAAGGACCCTACCTAGTTTCTTAGACTATACTTCCAAAGAGGGGAAATATTTTTCTAGATTTTCAAGATTCTCTTACTGTAGCCTCACAATAAAACTGTCAGGATTCCAAGTAACACCCCCAACTAAATCAAACTCAGAGGCTTGAAGTTCCTCAAAGCTAACTTTTCTTTTTTTGAAATAATTTTTATTACAATTTTCCTTTACACAACTCTAATACATAATCAACAGACTGTGTCATTTTTGTATACTTCAGGTCAACATTCCATATAATATATACATTATATACATTCAATATCTAATCCTCAATAGCCTTATGTATATTTCTAATTTTTATTTCTAAGCTAACTTTTATTAGAGATGTCATATTGGCACATCTGGGGAAAACCTGAATCTGAAAGCTTTCCTGGATTTCCTCACCCACAAGAAAGTTCAAGACCTTGCCCACATCTCCCACATGTCCACCACAGCTCCAATCAGTTCTTTCCCGAACAGAAGACTTCCTCCAATTTCTTCTTTGCACAGCTGCCTGACACCATGGCCTTGAACTTCTCTTAGAGAAGTTTGTTATGGCTATCTCTACTTCACTCATGCAATCCCCCCTCCCAACTTCCCACAGTTTGATTGTGGCAGGCCTGGATCCTCAAGGCACACAGGTAATATGGCTTCCAGGCGTGACAAAAACTAGATCTAGAATTTATGGGTATGCTTCTTGTCTGGACTAGATCACAAGGCACACGCACACACACACACACATATATTCACATTATAATGTATCAGAAAATTTTGAGACACTTAATCAAAGTATATGAATATGTCATATAACTGCTTTATTAACTTCATGGTTATGATCAGCGCGATTGTGTTCTATTTAGACAGATAATTTTAATTATTATATATATTCTTTCTTTCTTTTTTTCCCTTTTACAGCTGTAAACACTTTGAAGGAGCCTGCCAGTCTTTTGAACCAGTTCTACACACTCAGTATCATTTTTGCTGTCTTTTGGATTGCAGAACTCATACACAACCTCCAGTGTTGAAAGTTCAGTTTTATGTACAAAAACGTTAGGCCTGACTCATATAATAAGCTTCATCAGATTTTTCAAACATTACATTCCCTGACAAGTAAAGCTGCCATGTGCTTTTGGCTTTATTCGCTTTCTCAATTTTCAACTGCTTTCATATTACCAGCTATAACTTTCAAGCTTTTTCCCTCCCCTCTTTGGTGCTAATGACATGTTAAACTTCTGTGTTGGTCATGTCAACACAATTGGGAGCACAGTGGATTGTCTTTGCATTAAATATGGGCTCAATATGTGACCACACTCTTGGGTCAAATGCATTTTCAAACTTACTAAAGTAAGTTTAAGTATTTGACAATATTTGATTAGATGCCATGCTACAACATACAAGTGCTATCCAAAATGTTTTATTTTTTTTTAAGAATACAAGATGCCAGGATTACAAATTTCACTTATTCTGTTTTTCTTTTTCTCTGTGCCATTGTATCTCATTGTGCCATCAGCTGTTCCTTCCTCTACTAATTAATTAGCTAGTTTTGAGTATGACCAGCCAGAAACCTGACATAATGCCACTGATGAAGGGTCCTTTTATCCCTAACTAGCAAAGCCAATATTCTGTCAAGCCCTCAGAGTCTGAAATGCAAGCTGTTCCGGGCATTCAGCCCTCCCCTCCCTCCCGCAATCCCTCCTGGGATCTCTGCACCTTGTTGAAGTGTGTGACTCATAAGCAGGCAGCAAGATGCTGAATTCACAAGAAAGGGTTGACTACTGCTATGCTATGCTATGCTACGCAGTGGCTTGGTGGCTAAGATGCTGAGCTTCTCAATTGAAAGGTCGGCAGTTCAGCAGTTCGAATCCCCAGTGCCACGTAACAGGGTGAGCTCCCGTTACTTGTCCCAGCTTCTGCCAACCTAGCGGTTTGAAAGCATGTAAATAATGCAAGTAGAAAAATAGGGACCACCTTTGGTGGGAAAGTAACAGTGTTCCGTGCACCTTTGGCATTTAGTCATGCCGGTCACATGACCACGGAGACAGCTTCGGACAGTGCTGGCTCTTTGGCTTTGAAATGAGGGGAACCTTTACCTTTACCTATGCATATTCAGCTGAGAGAGGATTTAAGTTACACAACAACACTGTTCTCTTGTGGAAGCAACTCCAGTATCTGGCTTGTGTGCCATGACTCTGACTTGTTGACTAACGGTAACCTTATCTCTTCCTTGATTTGGCAGTGTAAATTTTCAGCTCACTTTGGAAATTTGCCTTGCCTACTTAAGTCTTACCACAATTAATTCTGTTTCCTGTTGTCTTGTTGTCAGGTCCACCATCTCTTGTGTCTTGCCTTTGTGCTAAGGGAAGAGGAGGATGGCATGCTTGAGATTTTTTTGCTTCTGCTGTTCACTTGGAAATTAAGGAGGGGGACTGTCTTTGGAGATTGGACGAACTTCTTCCCAGCTGGTTTTCATCAGGTTTCAAGGCCGTCATGCCATGAGTGTGAACTGTTATCTGCCTAGCACCTCACCTTTCTCAAAACCCTGCTAGTGGACTAGTCCAGGAAATTAGGATTGGAAAACTTAGAAAATTGCTTTGTGCTTTGCATGGGAACTTCAGATTCCGCCTGACTTTACTGCATCCATTTTCTCTCAGTAAAATTCTTCTGATTCAGCTCAATAGATTCAAGTGTCTTGCTTTCCTATGGGGCCAACTGGGACAAGTCTGACATTTGCTGTTAGAATTTGCAAAAGAAAGTCTTCCCCTTAACACTCCCTGTATCTAGAAGCTTGTGTCTGGCTTCTGATGGGGTGCTAAAAAACAGGATGCAAAACCTTGCTAGCATTCAAGAAAACCCAACATCATTCTATACGAACACAACTCATTGAACATGCTTGAACTCATTGATCTCAGCATCCGAGAAAATCAAATTAAAATGTAAAAAATATTTTGATTTTTAGACTGGGAATGGATACCTCCTGTATTGGCTCACCATAATTTCTTTCGTTCTTGACATTTGAGAGGCTGCTGTGTTGTGTTTTCCTCATATCAGCACTCCTTCCTTAAAGGTGTCCAGCTGAAACTGGCAGGATTAATGTTTTCTAAAGAAAATGCCATCCCTCATATTTTCAGTCTTTTGAAAACCGGAGCAGGTGTTTTATTATTTCCTCAGATAACGATTTCAAAATGAATCTTGAAACCCCCTAAATTGCATAGGTTTGCCTTCTGATTTAAACATGCTTTCTTTGAATCCCTTCAGATTTTGAGTTCAAATAAAATCAAAGTTGACTTGTTTAGGCTAACTCTATTTTTACTTTTGTATGGGTGATTTTCAGGGTGTTCAATATCCACTGAGCCATTGCCTCTTCTTCTTATCAGTAGAGAAGAAGCAGTTTAATAAATGTTCATCTCCTATTCATGCAAGGCAAAGGAAATAACTAATTTGAAGGAATGGATTTGAATGATATTCTCTAGTGTCATTCTATCTGGTATAGAAGGCAAACATAATGAGGTGAGAAGTAAAAGCAATAGAACTTTGACCTACTATTTTGCCTGTTAAAAGCAGCACATGTGTTGCTAGTATGATTTTGTATTTATGTCAGTGTATTCATGACTGGCAGAGACATGGTAACAAGGTCAGCCAATGGGAGCTGAGACAGCCAGGAGCCTGGGCGTGGCTTAGCTGTGCGTTGCTCTGAGTCTGCTGAATGTTCTGACCTAGGCTTCGTTAAAAAGCAGGAATTGGTCCCAGAAAAACCTCTTTTATTTACACGACTGTGAATTACTTTCATTCACAGTCAGCAAGGTTTGTCCAAACACTTTTTCAAAGGAATATTTATCACACCCCTTATCTCGTTTGGCAAGCTGCCATGTAACTTGTTTCCAAATGCAGAGTAATGCAAAACTTGGCACAGAGTCTCTTAGAGTCACAAACAGAACTTTCCACTCTTGCAATTAGCAAACAAACAAATTGTTTCCTGCAAAAGCCCCCTTTCCGTTGTTTCCTATAGGAGAGGCCAATCATCTCCAAGGAGTGGCTTTACACCCAAGTCGACCCCGCTTTCTGAGTTGTTCTTGTCTTCTGGCAGCTCTACGCATGCACACACTGGGAATGGTCTCCAGCTATTCCTCTGCCTCGCTGCTGTCTATCTCCCTCTCTGCCTCTGACGCAGAGCCCTCGTCCAAGCTTTCCCCAACCCTCAGGACTGGTTCCTTCCCAACCTCCTCACTGTCTGACTCTGCTGCCAGCTCCGCTGGCTGCCACCGGGCCACAACACTGAATTGAAACTGAAACTAGTCTCTCCTCTGTCTGTGTTTGCTTGTACTTGGTACCATGTTGGAAAACCTGTTTTGGTATTGTAGATTTACTTTATGTGTTATATTATATATAAAGAGACGTTCATGAATCCTGCTGAATCAGTTACCTAAGTGTGCTTTCTGGATTGTGATTGCTGCAACAAACAATTTACACATTCCAAAATTAAACTATTCCTTCCTTCCTCACACATAGCCTCCAATATTCCTCTTCACATGGAAAACATTCTATGCATCATGCTGTTGATAACCATCTAATTTGTAAACTAACCCCATTAAGCAAGTCTATTAAACAATAATTCTTTGTACTGTTTAATACTAATGTACAGTTTGTAGAGATGTGAAAAATATTAGCGCTATAAGTAAGTCACTCACTGTATAGTCAACTATGCAGCAAAAAAGTGATAGGAATGTATGATCTGTTGGCAGCTATTGATTGTTGTATTCCTGTATTGTCTTGTCTTGTATTCCTGTATTGTCTTACATAGAAATCTAATCTCATATTAATAATGTTCTTTTCTCTTCGGGTTTTTTTTCCAGGCAAAAAGAATCCAGATATTCTCTTTGAAATCAGCAATATAAGCAGCATTATTATTGCACAGGAAACTTTAACTTCTACAGATCATCAAAGAGATCAAGGATAGTTGCTTTTCAAGAGAGATTGGTAACCATTCTGTCTTCTCCTAGCAGTGTTATTTACCATCATCATTTCATGTTTGTGTAACACTGTGGCATTTCAGTTATCTGCCATCACTGTTCTTTCACCTTCTTCCTTCTGATAGAGGTTTAGGCACTGTTAATAACATTTTCAATATGTTCCTATTTGTGTATGTATTATTTGCTCTTGAACAAGCTTCTCCCTTCCCCAACTGTTTGAAAGACTTTTTACAATGTGGGTTTAGTGTAAAAAAATGATTGAAGTCATTTGGGAGAGCTTCTACTACATGTGGCCCACCATTGTGCTGTTAGTATTATAACCACTTCAAAGTATGATTTACCATTCTATCATCATGACCAATCAAAGGGTATTTGATTCCGGTTTAGACAATTGACTAAAATTAAATTGCTCCACTCAGGGTTTGGCACGCATCATTTTTTGAAGGTAAATTCTCTCACTCTGGAAATGTACTTTGAAAAACAAAAACACACAAAAAAAATCATTCTTTGCTTTTCTTTTGATGTTAAGACTGGGAAATTGGAGATTAGCAGTTGATTCTTGATTGAGATAATCTGACTGATCCACAAATGCTAACAAGACCTGTCTGTTTAGATTTACACCAATAGTCCATCTGCATATTTTAATCAACTTGCTGTTCTGAAATATTACACCCTTAGTGTACTCCATTTAATAGTTTCCTAAGGAAGATATATGAAGTTATCATATTTAGAGAAACTGTAGCAGAAAGCTCAGGGCAACCAAAACAATCAACCATATTTTACTCCATTATAATTATTACAAGCATATACATTGAGAGAATGAAAATATGCATGTTACCTTCCCGCACAATAAAACTATCAATATATTTTTATTTTCTATATTTGTTGCTGTTAGTTGCGAAGTCGTGTCCGACTCATTGCGACTCCATGGACAATGTTCCTCCAGGCCTTCCTGTCCTCTACCATCCTCTGGAGTCCATTTAAGCTCACGCCTACTGATTCAGTGACTCCATCCAGCCACCTTGTTCTCTGCCGTCCCCTTCTTCTTTTGCCCTCAATCATTCCCAGCATTAAGCTCTTCTCCAGTGAGTCCTTCCTGTGAGTCCTTCCTTCTCATTTACACACACACACACACACACACACACACACACACACACACACACACAAAATGTTATGTGAAGTTTGCTTACAAGATTTATTGATATTTTTAATCCACTTGGGATATATCTGCATGCATAGGCATGCATTGTTTGCTTTTGTAAATAACCCAGAATAGAGGGGTTTTTTTTTTCAACAACATAGCCCATTTATAAATAAATAAATAAAATTTTGTAGTCTTTTATATAAGATTAGTCACCAAAATAAAGATGGGATTGGATTTGAACTGACATTAGAGGCATTTAATTACAAAGTAGTAAAGAAGTTCTATAAATGTATGCAAGAAGGAATTGCTGTATTAATAAGCTATTGCTCCCATTATATCCTCACCATGATCTCATGAAGTGGGTTGTGTTAAGTGTTATTGACTAGAACAAAGTCATTCAATGAACACGGTGATTCATTGTGTGCAGACATAATTTGCTATGTTTTATCCACTACATCTCACCATTCTGATCATTATCACATACCATTAATTTTCTTTGTCCCTTTTCCTATACCCTTTGTTTCAGAACGATTTTTCTTCTTCCGCGCTAACTAATGTAAAGGTAAGGAAAGGGCCCTTGAATGTCAGGAACTGTCAAAGTCACTGCTTTTCTACGCAAGACCAGTTGAAAAAGCTGAAATGCTGTGCTTAAGTAATTCCTGCTCATGTGTGATAGTACCATCACAAACTACTGCCGATAAGACCTTTCTACTTCACTGCACCACAAAGTATCTCATGCATTTTATATTTGTGTTTGAAATCACCAGCCCAGTGCATTATCTTGGAGTTTGAATATATCTGAAGGACAATGTGTCTCCTCACATCCCTCTGTAGTGGTTACAGTCTTCAAGATTAATTACTCTTAACTGGGCTAGTGGCATTCCATTCTTTTTTATTTCAATGACACCAAAGGCCAGCTTCCAGAACATTGCAGGAAGAAGTTGGAGTTAAGTCTTTGGTGAAACAAATAATGAATGTGACTCAAAAATTTACAGAAGAGGCACCAACTTTTGGGAAGCCAAGAAACTACACTTAGCCTTTAATCAGAATACTGGGAAGTAGATTCCAAATTGTAAAACAAAAAGGAAAGAAAGAAAGAAAGAAAGAAAGAAAGAAAGAAAGAAAGAAAGAAAGAAAGAAAGAAAGAAAGAAAGAAAGAAAGAAAGAAAGAAAGAAAGAAGAGGTCAAATCAGAGCAATAGACTGTTTTATTTAAATCTAACCTGAAATTCATTCAATGCAGTTAATATTCTATCGTTCGTTCCCTTTTGCCAGTTTAGAAATGAGAATTTGTTGGTGTCTCTTGAAGGTCATTTAAGGGTTGTTTGTGATCCCTATGCCTCTAAATGGACATTGCTACTGAAGTTTTCTATTTAATTGTACATATTTTAATCATAGGACAAAATCTCTGAATCCAATTGCATGTACATAAACTGCATGTGTATCTGTGTATGTGCAGAGGAATATATGGAATATAGAATAATAGAGTTGGAAGGGATCTTGGAGGTATTATGGTCCAACTCCATGCTCAAGTAGGAGACCCTATATCATTTTAGACAAATGGCTGTCCAGACTCCTCTTAAAAGCCTCCAGAGGTGGAGCACACAGACCTTCCAAAAGCAAGCTATTCCACTGGTTAATTGCTCTTACTGTCAGGAAATTTTTCCTTAGTTCTAGGTTGCTTCTCTCTTTGATCAGTTTGTCCTGCCTTCTGGTGCTTTCGAAAATAGGTTGACTCCTTCTTCTTTGTGGTGTGTGTGTATGTGTGTGTGTGTGTGTGTTGCATGTGTGTGTGTGTGATATTATTATAATTATAATATATAATAAATATAATATAATATAATAAATATATAACAAATATAATATACCATATTTTGGGGTGTATAAGACACACTCCCCCCCACATAAGAGGGTGAAAATTTGGGTCCTCTTATACACCAAATGTAGCCCCGCCCACCCACCAGACCCTACCCTTTGGCTGTTTTCAGTCTCCATGCATCGCATTTTCGGCCTCCGCATTATGTTTTAGACCTGTTCCAGGCTGTGGGGATCGGCACAGCACATCGCCGCCTCCGTGTCTCATGTTTTTGGCCTCTTGTTTTCCTCCCCAAAAATTAATGTGCATCTTATACTTTGGAACGTCTTATACTCCAAAAAATACGGTAATAAATATAATAATTAGTATAGTATAGTATAGTATAGTATAGTATAGTATAGTATAGTATAGTATAGTATAGTATAGTATAGTATAGTATAGTATAGTATAGTATAGTATAGTATAGTATAGCTAGAGTACAAACTTTTAATTACCTCATGAAATACTTGAAAAATCTTGTTTTCTTTTATCTCTTGAGGTTTATCTTAATGTTATAAACTTAAAGAGAAAATAAAAAAGTAGGTTTTTAAAAATGATTTAAAAAAAAAAAACCTATGGAACAATGAATTATCACTTGTGTTGGATCTTCTGTATTATTTTTCCATGTATTCTCTTCCCTACATGACTCTGATGTCCCACATTTTGAAATTCAAAAGAAAACCATTTGTGCACATTTTGTCAGAGACTTATTTGCTATTATCAGTATTCAGCCGTTTCATTAACATTAACCTTTAGGTTTCAAGTGTACAAAATCTGTTTTTAATTACTTTACTCAGGCTTTGAGTCCTCCAAAAAGCTGCCTTACTGATTAGCAGAATACACCTGGTTCTTGCTAAGAAGATTGATAATTTATTCACATATTTTCCAGACTTCTTGTCCCTTTAAAAGTTTTTATGGGGGCCCAAGATATGTAACATTTGGCTACAATTCTTTGACCTAACAATAGGGTTTTTTTAGATACATAAAGAATGTTCTTCGTAGAAAATATTCTTATTGCCATTGGATTGAGTAATGGGGTTAAGCTGTTTGCTTCAAAGACTTCCTTCCCGGAATGCAATTTTTACATGACTTAAGTCAGAAGAAGACACTTGTTAATAGCAAAGAAAACACGCTCACCATCTGTTGCATATACCATTTCTCTTTATTATCTGAAATTGGCAACAGACAAGGGAGAAAAAAATCTGATATTATAAATGCTAAAACCTTCATTACATCACTCCTGTGTTTTGCTACAAGGGAAATTCACTCTAGCTTTAAAAGCAGAATCACTTTGTTTTGCAGATCTGAATCACAAATTAACTGTGCAGGAACGTGCAGACTAATTAAAGCCAGAACTTAAAAGTTGTGTATAAAATTCTGTGAAATTGGCCACTTTATTTTCATGAAGACAATATGCCCATCCTGGTAAGGCAGAACAGCAATTGCCAGAGGATCATCTATTTCTTTTGCTCACCAATTCAGAATCTTTGAAAGCATCTATTTAGCAGCATTTTTAATGGGGGAAAAAAGTTATACTTTTCTGAGTGTTAAAAAGTGGGGGCTTCTGCATCAGAGTTAGCGAGTGGGAAATGTTACTAAAAGAGGCAGTGTTGATGAAAAGCGGCAAGTATGAGTCAGAACGGTTTATTTCAAAGCCAAGTATTCCTCTTTATACTAAAGTTATTGATTTGTGCTTACTTTGTCTGGATAATTGTTTACAAAAATAAAACAGTTACTGTATTTGCAAAAGAAACTCTATGTAAGTAATTGTAATATTATATATAATATAATATTATTTATAATTATTTATAATTATAATATAATATAATTGTGGGAAGCCCCCCCCCAAGAAAAATGAAATATTGTGGGAAGTATTAAAAAGGCAGGATAAAATATTTCCACTAAAGGAGAAATAAAATAAAAAATCTTAAGGGAGGCAGAAACCAGCCCGAGTTTCCCTGCCCCAAGCAGAAACTGAGGGCAGCTTTTAGAAATGCAGATTTTAGAATTAGAATTAGAATTATTTATTTATTCTCCAAGTGTGATTGGACACACAAGGAATTTGTCTTTGGTGTATATGCTCTCAAGTGTACATAAAAAGAAAAGATACATTTGTTAAGATCATAAGGTACAACACTTAATGATAGACATAGGGTACAAATAAACAGTCAAATCATACTAGGAAACAATCAATATAAATAATAAGGATACAGCAACAAGATACAGACATAAGTGGGAGGAGATTAGTGATAGGAACAATGAGAAGATTAATAGTAATAGTAATGCAGACTTAGTGAATAATTTGACAGTGTTGAGGGAATTATTGGTTTAGCAGAGTGATGGCGTTCGGGAAAAATGTGTGGTAAAAAAAATTGGTAATTCATTCAAAAAGACTGGGTCAAGACAGAAACTCAGATAAGCAACAATAGAAGGTTGACAAAATTAGCTCAAACACCTAGAATTTACATTTCCCCTTTTGCCTATAGAGCCAGCCATGACTCCTATATGACCCCGTAGGAATCCAGAAGGTATAAAATCCCACCCATTCACAACTCCATTTTGTCAGCTGCCCCAAAACCACAGAACCTCGTGGTTCTGTTCATCAATAAATGAACTTCCTTTCCAATGAGCCTCCAGCCTCCATTTTATTTCCAGCATCTTTTTCCCAGCTTGGAACTGAACCAGATGGATTTTCCTTCCAACATGATCATTTTATTTAGTACATATATTTTAAATAATCTGTCCTCTTCACCCCCAAAAAAAGCTAAAATGGTCAAGTTAAAGGAATATACATTGCGTTTAATAAGCTTATAAAATTCAATTTATCTCAGACTATGTGCAAAAAGTCTCAAAATGCTACCTACATCCCTTTACAATGCTGCCTACATCCCTTTACAAATCATAGAATGAGCTCCCCCAGAGATACGGAGGATCCCGGATTTACGCACCTTCCGCTGTGCCCTCAAGACCTATTTATTTCAACAGGCTGGCCTGGCCTAACTTCCCTTTTAATTGTAATTTTTAAAATCAGTTTTAAAACATTAGGGCTGTTTTAAATTGTTTTGGGCCAAATTATTTAATGGGTTCTTATATTGTCTTTTAAATTTTGTAGTTTGTGTGTTTTATCTTCCTGGCTGTTCACCGCCCTGAGTCCTTTGGGAGTAGGGCGGTATATAAATCTAATGAAATGAAATGAAATGAATAGAACTTGATGAGACTTATATCTATGAGTAATCATTCATAGACTTGCATGATCAGATGTATTATATTCAAGTCATACTTAAGCTTTTTTTGTCAAGTTAGATGTGGAAGAAGGAAGGGATTTAGTTCAAGGTTTTTATCACGCTGTAAGCAAGTTGCTTATAGCGCACAATTTTGTTTCACTTGCATTCTTCACTTGATGTTCTTGCATTTTAAAGGAATAACAATAACAAAAGAAAAGGACTGTACAGCAATCCCAGATTTGAAGGGGAAGAGGTGATTTAGAGCCTGTGATATTGCCCTTGCTGGCACCTCCTTTAAATCAAATTAAATCAAGTGATGATCCCAGAGAAAGATGCAGCATCTTTAAGGACAGAGGTGACTCCAACACCCTTGCACATTGCAAATCATATTTTCCCCTTTGAATCTGGATCACTGCACAAGTGTACCAAAGAATATTAGAGACATAATAGTCTCCCACTCATAAACTAAAAGGTAGCCAGGAAGGAATATAAATGGATATTTTAGGGTTATCAAGGTCACTTTAATGGCACTTTGATCTGTGGCATTTTTAAAAGTTTTCTCTTTTCTTTACTTGCTTCGGATGATCAGAATATTTAGCAAAATGTGTTTGTGGTTTTGCATAGAGAGACCTTAAAATGTTATTACCATACATTTTATTGTTTCTCTTCTCATTCAAAAAGCTTCTTCAGCTGAAGAAAGTTCTTGGATGAGAAGCAAAACATCTTCAAAGAAAAATAAGAAAATCCAGTTGCCTCTGGAAAAAGCACCTTTGGTATAACAATAAAACACAAAATTTAAAAATTGCAAAAATGGACAAACCTAAGAAAACAAATAAAAAGACGCCATCCTAAACAATGCTTTCTCAATGCTAAGAATCTAAATGTGAGTATTATCCATGTCAATATCACTGATTATCGGAAAATGTCTAATAAAACTAGAATTATTAACAAGTGGGTGGGGGGAAGCTGATCATAGTACTTTATTGCTCTAACCTAAAATCTATACAAATGAACACATATTGATTCATTTTCTGATTAATAGGAAATATTAATCAATAATATTTTGCAAAATAAGTAATTTATACATTTCAAAGTCCATCCTTAATATCTGTAATAGTATCACTTTTCCAATTTCATAAAATATCTCTTTTGCAAGCATCCATACCCACACAGCCATAATTCCTCAAAACAATATTGTTCAAAACTTTTGGGGTATAATAGATATAAACATTAACATATTCAACTTTTAGGGACTGCCTTTATAATTCTACTGATTAAAGTTATTGTAAAAAAATACACGCATTTCACAAACAACTCAATTTAATAACTATGAAGAAAGACCATTTTAGTAGATATAAGCAGGCAACTTTTTAGAAGGTATTTAGTACTTGAAAAGAAGTTGATGCATGGACAGGCCAAAACATTTGGTCTTTGGAAGCCTATAGTACTTAAAATATGTGATAATGTACTATATCTTAAGTTAACTAGGAACCCTAGAAGTCTGTAACAGTCCAAAATCAAAAGCTATGCTATATACAGCAGAATATCCATTCCCATAATTTTAGGACTCTCCATAACTTTCTCTGTTCTTCTATTTCATTCTTTGTTTGTTAGAAATTTTATAGCTTTGTACTAGAAAGAATAATTGATTTTATGTAGGATTATGGCATGATTTACTTTTGTTAGGCTGAGCTATATTAGGAGAGCATGTGGCATGCATTCCTAAATATGTATCTTATATTCAGAATCTATTGTCTATCCGTCCGTCTGTCCATCCATCTATATCTATCTATCTATCTATCTATCTATCTATCTATCTATCTATCTATCTATTATCAAATTTAGAAAGATATCAGAAACATAACATTTTGTTATTCATTTTCTGAATATTATGCTGCTAATATTAAAACAAAACCATCCACTTCAGGTTAATGAAACTGACATGAATGAATGAGCTGAGATACCTCCAGAAGCATATAAAGTGTTATGAAGATAGAGTCCAACTTGCCCAAAATATGGAGTTTAAAATCTCAGTGACACTGTTTGGCAACCAATTTTAACAGGGGAAAAGTAAACTGCACTTTTGCTCATTTGAATTTGGATTAGAAATTTGAGATTCTTCCCAGATAAGCATTGTTCTAAAAATCAGAAATGGCCAGAAAAGAATCGAGTCAAAATTAAAAGCCCATTGACTCTTTTTTCAAGGGGAATTTCTAATTGTTAAACAAACAAGCAGAGTTTGTTAGGCAAAGGAAACAGGATTGGGATAGTCTCCATAAATATGCATGTCCCTGTGAATTTTTCATTTAGTGCAGAATGGGGTGACTGCTTTGAATTCAAAAGAACACTTCACAAGTTGCTGTTATTTATTGTAAAGTTTATTATCTTCCAAAGGCAAAGTAACTTTGCATTTCAGATGACTTCTGGCACAATAATGAAGATTAGACTGTTAAAAATCACACCAATTCTATATATGGCCTAGGTTCACCATTATGTCAGAAACAAGGCCATGACTTACACTCAGACATTGTTTCTAAAGTAAATTAATTCAGCCTGCACAAATTATGCCCTCTCTCACACACATAACAGGCACACACCCTTCAGAGAAGGAAAGTTGGAAATCTGAGCTCCCCAATCATGACAGAATAACAGAATAACAGAGTTGGAAGAGGTCTTGGAGGCATTCAGGTCCAACTTCTGCTCAAGCAGGAGACCCTATATCAAGGGTGTCAAACTTAATTTCATTGATTTCATCAGGGTTGTGTTTGACCTTGGAGGGCTGGTGGAGGTGTGGCTGAGGGTGGGTATGGCCATGGTGGGCATGGCCAGCTTGGCATCACTCGTGTTGATGGCACCTGTGGTGGCCAAGTGCTAAGGCAGGACTTCCCTGAGACACTCCCTCACTCTCATTATAATCTCCTTCCTTCCTTCCTTTTCTTTTTCCTTCCCTTTTCATTCTTTTTTCCTTCCTTCCTTCCTTCCTTCCTTCCTTCCTTCCTTCCTTCCTTCCTTCCTTCCTTCCTTCCTTTTCTTTTTCCTTCCCTCTTCATTCTTTTTTCTTTCCTTCCTTCCTTTCTTTCTTCCTTCCTTCCTTTTCTTTTTCCTTCCCTCTTCATTCTTTTTCCTTCCTTCCTTCCTTCCTTCCTTCCTTCCTTCCTTCCTTCCTTCCTTCCTTCCTTCCTTCCTTTTCTTTTTCCTTCCCTCTTCATTCTTTTTTTCTTCCTTCCCCTCTTTCCTTATTTTTTCCTCCTTTCTCTCTTCCCATCTTCCCTTCTTTTTCTTTGTCTTTCCTCTTTCCCTTTCTTCTTTCCTGTCCCTTCTTGCATGCTCAAATGCAAAAGGGGAAACATTTCTCCTTTTGTTTTGTTTTAAGATTGTTTTGTTAGTCTTCTGCCAGTGAAAACAGAGCTGGCAGAGGGCTGCAGGAGGCCGGTGCAGCCGAAAATGGGATGCGGGGGGGGGAGGGGAGCAGAGTGTGGCCCCAAGCTCCATTTTCACAGGCTGGTCCTTTGCTGTTTCCAGGCTGGCCTTGTGGGCTAGATCTAAGCACCTTAGATCTTGAGGGCCTTGAGTTTGACACCCCTGCCCTATATCATTCCAGACAAGTAACTGTCCAGTCCAGGGGTGAAATTCTCCCGGTTCGGAGCGGATTGGCAGATCCATTAGCGATGGAGACAGGTAGTTCGGAGAACCGGTAGCAAAAATCCCTGCCTCCCCACCCATGCCCACCCAATCGCCCGGTCCCCATTTGCCCACTTGGCAGCTTGCTGCTTCTTTTGGGCTCGGTCGCTTTTCTTGCCTTGCTTCAGCTGCTGCAATCCATTGCATCAGCTAGCAACTTAATCTGCCTGCCTGCAATCAATCCAAACAGTGAGTAACTCAATCTCCCTGCCTGCCTGTCTTGTGCCTTCAATTTGGTAAGTAACTGGGGTGTTTTTTTTTGGGGGGGGAGCTTTAAAAAAATAGTTAATTGGGGTTTTTTTAAGAGGTTTTTTTTTAGACATAGCAATTTAAAGTTAAAGAAGTTTTAAATTTAGCTGCTTTTATCTAAAAATATAAATAAAGTAAAATAATAAGATAAAATATTTGTGCAGCTTTCTGAGATTTGGTGTGTTTCTGTAGTATTTCACTCTAACTACCCAAACACACAAAATCTCACAAAGCTGTATGTGGCATTTTGTGTGGAAAAACTGTTGGTTTTTGAGCTTTTTGTGGCTGTGTGAGGTTCCTGCTTGTTGTGGGGGCCATTTTGGGTCAAGTGCAGCTGTTTTTATATTGTGTGAGAGTCAGTTGTGTTGTGTTGTGTTGTGTGTGTGTAAAGTTGGTTTTTGTACTTTGTTTATTATTTTTATTATTTATTATCATTGGCTACGCCCACCTAGTCACCTGACCACCAAGCCACGCCCACCAGGTTACCTGACCACCAAGCCATGCCCACCAATTAAGCCACGCTGACAGAACCGATAGGGAAAATTTTTAGATTTCACCCCTGGTCCAGTCTCTTCTTAAAAGCCTCCAGTAATGGAGCACACAATTTTTGAAGGCAAACTTTTCCATTGATTAATTGTTCTCAGTGTTATGGAATTTCTCCTTAGTTCTGCATTACTTTCCTCCTTGATTAGTTTCCAGCCATTGTTTTTTGTCTTGCCTTCTAGTTTGGAAAATAGGTTAATAGATAAATATGAATTTAGGTATATTTATCTCTACACAGAGGATATTAGAAAGGGCTAGGCAGTCTATCTTTCCACAAACTCACAGAGCAAGGGAACACAGATGTTACATTACATCAAGCCCCAACATGCAGAATTTTACATAACTCTACTTCCCATTCCCCACAGGAAGAAATAGGTTTTACACAGGTTATGCAGTCTTTCCAGTTACATTGGCTATCAGTCAAACTTGTTTATTTAAATAAGCTTTAATTCACAGGTTTTGTCAATTCACATCGGAATTGAAATATTTTTCAATCAGTTTGTTGCCTTCTTTCTTTCTTTATCTTTCTTTCTTTCTTTCTTTCCTTCCTTTCTCTTTCTCTTTCTCTTTCTCTTTCTCTTTTTCTTGTTCTACATGTTCCTTTGCCCTTAATATATGAAGATTCTTCTTGAACAGAGATGGTTCTCCATTTGTGGTCACCTTCCACATTTGAAAGCAACCAGAAAGACACCAGGTTAGCATGCTCATTGCTGAGCCTTTGACCCAAACTCCTGTCCCCTTTCAGCTACTCATATTCATTATTGCAACTTTCCCTCATTCATTCACTTTTAGTAGCATCCTCTTCTATTGTTGACTCCTCAGCAACTACAAGGTAAAGGTAAAGGTTCCCCTCGCACTTATGTGCTAGTCGTTCCCGACTCTAGGGGGTGGTGCTCATCTCTGTTTCAAAGCTGAAGAGCTAGCGCTGTCCAAAGACATCTCCATGGTCATGTGGCCGGTATGACTCAACGCCAAAGGTGCACGGAACACTGTTACCTTCCCACCAAAAGTGGTCCCTATTTTTTCTACTTGCATTTTGTATGTGCTTTCGAACTGCTAGGTTGGCAGAAACTGGGACAAGTAATGGGAGCTCACCCTGTGAAGCGGGAACTAGATAATGACAGATCCTTCATGCTTGCCCCCATCACTCTTTGAAGTTATATCCCTGGCTTCTCCTCTGTTGCCCTCTTTCAGTTTCATTATTGGTATCTCATGATCATTTGTTCCACTTTCAATAGCATGATCCTTTATTATCCTATGTGCTCTACAAAAAGCTTCCCAAGTCCCTCAATTCACAGCAGACAGAATGCTCTCACAAATAACATTTTAGTCACCAGGTGAACACCTAGAATTTTGAAAGAACATTCAAAAAGTGGCTAATTTGTTCTTTTTAAGGAGATTGGGTTGCTTCCAATAAAGCTTCATTAGTCAGCTAGTTTATTACCATTGCTTGTTTTTTATTAGCCACTTGAATGGGAAAATTGCCTCACTTTCCCATTTCACTTAAACTAAAGAAGCAGGAATGTTGTTTGGAGACCTTTAAGACTTGCTACCGTTTAGTCAAGACAAGGCACTGATTGATGGATTGTCTATATATACTCCTGGACAAGTCAACCTGTGACAATTATATTTTTATGAATTTTGGCAGCGGATCTGCTTTGACTGTCCAGGCTATCCAAAGCTTTTTTAATCTTGGCATCCAAGGGTGGAAGATTTCCCCAGACAGACCTGTATGACTTCTGTTTATTAAAAAAAAAAGCCTTTTATTGTAGAATATTAACCCTTACCTTTAGACAATTGTTTTTTAATTGGTCTTCAATATATTTCTGCCTTCAAGCAGGGTTTTCCAGGGACAGGGTAGATCTAAAAGCAAAGATGGTGGCCACTATCATGCAATTTAACTCATCCACAACGCATGTACAAAGAGGCAGAATCTCACGCTTTCTTTTGTGACTGCTATCTATGCTATTGCTACTAAAATGTATGAAGAATGGTTGCACGAACTGGGTATGTCTAGTTTAATGAAAAGAAGGACTAGGGGAGACATGACAGCAGTGTTCCAATATCTAGCTGCCCCAAAGAAGAGGGAGTCAAGCTATTCTCCAAAGCACCTGAGGGTAGGACAAGAAGCAATGGGTGGAAACTAATCAAGGAGAAAAGCAACCTAGAACTAAGGACAAATTTCCTGACAGTTAGAACAATTAATCATTGGAACAACTTGCCTCCAGAAGTTGTGAATGTTCCAACACTGGAAATTTTTAAGAAGATATTGGGTAACCATTTGTCTGAAGTGGTGTAGGATTTCCTGCCTAAGCAGGGGGTTGGATTAGAAGACCTCCAAGGTCCCTTCCAACTCTGTTTATTCTATTCTATTCTATTCTATTCTATTCTATTCTATTCTATTCTATTCTATTCTATTCTATTATCTTGCTCTTTTTTAAATATACTTTTATTAAAAGGTTTTTTTTAATTATAAAATACAAATAGAAATTTAAAAAAACAACTGAAAAAGGGAAAGGAAAGGGGATAGAGGACAATGAGCAAGGGATGGGGGAAAACCAATAAAAAAAGAAACAACACAACAGTAACGTCCGACTTTTTTCAGTGCAGTAAGATATAGCACCAACTTTTTAGTTATACCAGATATTACGCTTAGCCATTTTTATAGCAGTAACCCTCTTAACTATCAAAAACCAAAGTCAAAAGTTTTTTCTCTTTCATGCAGAAAGTCTAGAAGTGGTTTCTAGTAGCCACAAAACTATTTACATTCTTGTCCCTAATTAGTGCAGTCAACTTGATCATCTCTACGAGTTCCATCATCTTTTCCACCCTTACTCCTCCGTGTGAATGAGTGTCTCTTCCCATTTCTGGGTTTATAGAATTCTTGCAGCCATCAACATACATAGCAACATGATTATCTTGACATTATTGATGTTCCATGGAAGGAACTGGACTTCTAGGCTTAGTTCTAAAATTATTCTGATTTATTTATATGAATTTTATTTATCTTTGGTATTTCCTCTTTTAAAATGTGAACTACCATGAGAATTAAATTATTCTCAGGATATATTAATATTCATTGAGCAATAGATAGCCAGTTTCTCTTTCAATGCTGGAACAGACTTCGGGTTTTAAGGGTTCATGAAAACTGTATTAGTGTTTGCCATTGCTACTACATCAATACAAGGTATGGTGTCATTCTAAACAAGTGTCAGAGTCTCAAAATGAAATTCTCTTCAGTGTTTCCTCTGGGTTTAATTTATTCCGCAATATAATTGTGTTCTTAATTCCAAGAAAGCACATTTATGCAAACAGAATGAAAAGCAGGTGTTGTTTTCAGCATCAGCCAGAAAAACAAATGAAAAATACTAACCATTAAGTAAGAGCAGGAAAGTAATAAAAGTTCTATTCCTTTCAAACACGTTATATTCAAAAGATCCTGTTTGATATTTTGCTGATATTTTGCTCATAGCACCTGTTTTATTTGTTATCCCTTGTCATAATCACAACCCTGCTTTTTGAACATAGATCGACTTGATATTTTCAGCAAAGTTTGCCTTCTACTCCACACCAAAGCAGGTCAATTCCATTTGGATTACACATGGGATATTTTTTCCCCCTGAGTTTTTAAATTATTACAAAAGAAATCCATTGATATTATTAATTGTTTCAAAATGAGGAAAGAAAATTGCAATCAGATTTTCTATTATTATAGCCTGGCTCAATAAAATTTAGTTCTAATCTTCTGGTTGAATCTGCTTTCTGATCAACTTTGAAGTGCTATCACTTCGTGAGCTTTGTGGGACTGTATGCATAACAAATGTCCATTTTATGCTAAATCGAAACTTGAGAAAAAGAAATGGTGGGATTCTGACCTTTGGTTGCACTGGATTAATCCCCATTCAACCAAATAGATATATCTCTCCAGGTTGTTTCCAGGTACCTAGACAATATTTAGTTAATTATTTTCCCAGAAAGTCATAATTTCATTGGATTAGAGCAATGGTGGTTTTCAAATTTTTTTACTACCGGTTCTGTGGGTGTGGCTTGGTGGGTGTGGCTTGGTGGGCATGGCAGGGGAAGGATACTGTAAAAATCTCCATTCCCACCCCACTCCAGGGGAAGGTTACTGTAAAATCTCCATTCCCTCCCTACTCCAGGGGAAGGTTACTGCAAAATCCCCATTTCCTCCCGATCAGCTGGGACTCTGGAGGCAGAGAATAGATGGGGGAGGGGCCAATCAGAATTTTTACTACCGGTTCTCCGAACTACTCAAAATTTCCGCTACTGGTTCTCCAGAGCTGGTCAAAACTTGCTGAAACCCACCTCTGGATTAGAGACTATACCTTACTTCCAATATTCACTTATATTCACAATATTCACACATCCTTAGAGTGAAGACTAAAGGCACATACTTGCTTTGCCTTTCACACTCTCTGATTTCACTGTGTTCAAGTTGGAAGTCAGAAGGAAAGTTGTGTTGCCATTTGGATGGCTATCAGATATATTAATCTGAGGTGTCCGGGGCATCCTTTTTTTTTTTTTTTTTAAGAGTTCCAGATTCCGCAATATGGTTTCATCATATATACAAGCAGACATGTTTGTATTCCTTCAGACTGTTCTCCTTCAGACATCAAACTGAATGTATGTAAGTCAGGCAGCATCAGGGGATAGTGTTCAAATCTTCTAAAAGGCATACCTAAGATATCATTCTTCATGCGTTATAAATAAAAATTAAAATAATTTGCTTTTTTTTGGTTATTATTGTTTGATACAATCAGAAAGATGGAAAGGAATATTTGGACTTCAGGTCCAATTCATTGGTCAATGCAGGATTATATATCAATAAATGTATAATTTGTAAATATATTAAAACATCCCCAAAATATGACTTTCTAGCCCTCCCTTAAAAGCATCCAATGAAGAAAGACCATAACTTACTCCTTCCTTCCTTCCTTCCTTCCTTCCTTCCTTCCTTCCTTCCTTCCTTCCTTCCTTCCTTCCTTCCTCCCTCCCTCCCTCCCTCCCTCTTTCTTTCTTTCTTTCTTTCTTTCTTTCTTTCTTTCTTTCTTTCTTTCTTTCTTTCTTTCTTTCATTCTTTTACAAAAAAACAAAAGTGGTTGACGGAATCTGCCTTGTAATAACTTAATTCATTATTCTCTGTTTAATTCTCTGGAAAAATAGGATCTTCACAGGAATTTGCTTCTTCTTTGTTACTTGTTCTTATTACCTTTCTTTGAACTTGTTCTAACTTATGTGATTCTTTCTTAAAAACTGTGCTGCCTGGAACTGGGCAAGGAACTAGGCAGGGGTTCCTAAAAATGGTATTAAGGTTTTGTGCAACTTGAACACTGTATTTTTCTCAATGTTGCATAAATTGCATCTGACTTTTTTTTTTTTTCTATTTACATTGCATTGGTGAGTCAGCTATTGTTCCAATATTTTTTTTCCCAGTATTGTTGCAAAGTAGATATTTATTAAACTTAAACATTCTGCACTTAGGAAATAGAACTCAAAATCATGTGTACAGAATGGAAAATACCTATTTTATAAAAGTATTGGGGGGGGGGAGAATAGGAACAGTAATTGAATCACTTGAATTTTGTTATATTTAGCATGCTGCTATATTGTGTCAAACTCCTGGCTGAGGAATATTTGTCTTCATTAGCTTTAAAAGAACAAGAGACTGAACATCAGTAGAAAATTATGTTTTAATATTCAGGATGAATTTGCGTTAAAATTAGGTTCCATAGTGCAATTCATCTGTGCTTATTTTGTACGAAATCTATCTTAAACTCGTTTGGGAGTAAATGCATTTCTGACAATCAGCATTTTTTATAGGGCTACACATCAATCCAGATTGGATTATGTATGTGTGCATATCGATAGCATGCACACCAACATATACTACGATTCATGTATTGCCTCTTAAATCTGAATTGATTTATAGTGTAGGCAGAACAATCAGCTAACAGGACATCACTTTTTCCAGCATCTTAAAACCCAGTTAAAACTCTTTCTTCAAGAGATTATAATATAAAATTAGACACTGCGCTTCATTCCAAAAATTACAGTTTTAACAAAATGATGTGATGACCTATAGTGCAACAATTTACAGATAATCTTCTACTTATAACCATTCATGTAGTGAGAGTTCAAAGTTACAATGACAAAGTGACGTATGACATTTTTCACACTGTGGGACATTATATCTGTCTGTCTGTCTGTCTATCTATCTATCTATCTATCTATCTATCTATCTATCTATCTATCTATCTATCATCTAGCTAGCTAGCACTCAACTACCTACATACCTAACCCTATGATTTTTTTCCAGAAATCAAAGCAAAACAAAATAATAAAAAAGGAAAAGAAAGGAAAAAGAGGAAGGAAGGAAGGAAGGAAGGAAAGAAGGAAGGAAGGAAGGAAGGAAGGAAGGAAGGAAGGAAGGAAGGAAGGAAGGAAGGAAGGAAGGAAGGAAGGGCTTCCAAGTTTCTTTAAAGCAATTAAAAATGCATTTATATTTTATTGCCTAAGGTTACATCGTGGCTCCCTTGTGCTCATATTCTTCCATGTCAAATCATCAAACCTTTAAATCACAACTTAATGGATTTTTTGTTTGTTTGTTTGTTTGTTTTCAACAAGCAGTCCATAAAAAATTTCCAGTCACTTATAAATGCAGATATTGTCTTTTCCTTATCAAACAAGTCAATTTTGCCTTCTCTAGAAATTCATCTTCACCAACCATTCTTCCACTGTGGGTATTTCAAAGGTTTTTTTCTGTTTTTGTATTTATGTTATATGTTATGTTATGTTATGTTATGTTATGTTGTTATGTTATGTTATGTTACGTTACATATTTAGTCCTTTTAATAAGGATTAATAGAGACTTTTAATAAAATGATGTACTGTTGTTATAGAATTCCAGAAAAAAATTCCTCACCATCCAGTCTTAACTGTCAGTACCTATCCTTCCATCTCCTCTTCTCTGCCATCTTAACCGATGAAGCTTCTTGGATGAAAAATGAAATGTTTTCCTCTTCTTTCTCAAGGGAAAAAAACAATAAGACCAGTCCAGTTGCCTTTTCAAAAAGCACCTTTGAGACAACTATGAGTTGGATGACTGAGAATCTTTATAGACAGTTATCCAAGAGGTATAAAGGCAGTTCAAATTTATGTTGGAAATTTGGAAAGCATGGTCATTTTATCATTCTTAGTGGACTTGTAAGAAAGCCAGAACATTTTGGCTTGAAATACATATTTTGATACAAGGAATTTTAAATGCTAAAATTGGACTGCAGTCAGAACTGTTTTTGTTGGGATGAAAGGACAGACACAAAGAAGCCAAAGTACAGTAGATTATCTTTATGTATCACCACTGCTGTAAAACAATTATGTGCACAAAAATGGAAAGAGGCTGAAATTGTTGGTGATGACTAGGGATCTAGCAGAGATGGCAAAATTATTTTGTTTGCTAGAGATGGATTAACTACTATATTTATTAGCAACCAGAAACTCCTTTCTGGGTTTTTTTGTTTTGTTGAAAAAGAAAGAAAAAAAAAACACAGAATGGATGACTTTTACAGATTTATTAATTAACTAGCTGTACCCGGCCACGCGTTGCTGTGGCCCAGTCTGGTGCTTCCGCTGGGCTAAAAGAGCGAGGCTGAAGTTCCAAACTCTCCACGAACATTTGGTGGGCATGGCCAATTCGACGTCACTCACTTTTATCAGTCATATGACAGCCCCCGAGCCACGCCTACGCAGCTGGTGATTAGGGCAGAGAACCGGTTGCTAAAAAACAATGGGAACCACAAAATCCTCTCTCTCTGTCTCTCCCTCTCTCTTTGTATCTCTCTATGTCTCTCTCTCTCCCCCCTCTGTATCTCTCTATGTGTCTCTCTCTCCCCCTCTCTGTATCTCTGTCTCTCTCTCCCCCTATGTCTCTCTCTCTCCCCCTCTGTATCTCTCTATGTCTCTTTCTCCCCCCTCTGTATCTCTCTATGTCTCTCTCTCCCCTTCTCTCTGTATCTCTGTCTCTCTCTCTTCTCCCCTTTCTCTGTATCTCTCTCTGTCTCTCTCTCTCCCCCTATGTCTCTCTATCTCCCCCTCTGTATCTCTCTATGTCTCTCTCTTCCCCCCTCTGTATCTCTCTATGTGTCTCTCTCTCCCCTTCTCTCTGTATCTCTCTATGTCTCTCTCTCCCACCCCCTCTCTCTATATCTCTATGTGTGTGTGTCTCCCCCCCCGGTCTCTCTCTCTCTCTCTCTCTCTCTCTCTCTCTCTCTCTCTCTCTCTCTCTCTCTCTCTCTCTCTCTCTCTCTCTTTATCTCTGTCTCTGGCCCGGCCTCTTCTGTATCCCCTGTCATCACCCTTACCTTTTCAGGCCAGGCCTTTGCAGCTCTCCACACCACAGCATGTTATGTTAACAATATATTTGTTTCTATTCTCCTACCTATCTTAAGGTAGAGCACATTACTTTAATTTACAACTATTTATATTTTATAGAATTATGAATTTCTATATCTAAGTTTCTATTGCTATTTTTGTAGCACTATATTTTTCTTATCTGGTCTTGAGCTCTTTAAATCTTTCCAATCGAATCCAATCAATCTTTAATACAGGTAGTCCTTAATTTACAACCACAACTGAAACCAAAATCTACGTTGCTAAGTGAGAAATTTCTTAAGTGAGTTTTGCCAATCAAATTAAATTTGTGATTTAATTTTCAAAATTCATGTGGTAAAATGTTCATTTTTTTTCATGGCATTGCCAAGATTTGTTACTAAGTGATTTATCTATCCTGGAAATTATTGATGGAGTGACATTTCATAACCAGTCTGCTTTTCCCCCAAATTCCCTTCTTCTGTGCTTCCTATAAGTATTCAGGTATATATGTGCAAATGCCCATTTTTAGACATTTCATTCAGTAAAAACAGAACTGCAGCTGTTTCCTCAGAGAACAGAGCAACAATTTTTATAGCATTTTTAAATATGTAAATGTATGTGCTACCTGAGTCTTCTGTATCTGGACTGCTGATATTTTTTTGTTGATATATTTTGGAATTATACTTAGTGAAAAATTTGTGATTTAATTTTGAAAATTCATGTGGTAAAATGTTGGTGTGTTGGTTTTACGTCCAGCAGGTGGTGCTGTTTTTCAATGTTTTTCAATGTTTGTCAATGTCTTTCAATGTTTTCCAATGTTTTTCATGTTTTTACCTGTCACAGGTGTGACATGTATATAATATAGGTATATAAAAACATGCCCGTAGTCGAATGCAACGTTGTGTCAAAATTTGAAATCAATCGGTGAAGAACTTTCGGAGATGTGCGGTTATGTACAAACGGACTTTTACATTTTTATTTATATAGAAAAGGGTAATTATGGAAAGAAGGAAACTTTGTTGTAACCCAGAATTTGTATTCTGTATACACAAACACAAACACACACACACTCTCTCTCTCTCCAAATCCACACTGGGAACAACTGAGTGAAATTATAAGTCTTCAGGGACTGCCAAATCAATGTGTCCATTTGTCTTATCTTTAATTTAAAATTTGTATTGTATTTACAGAGAGAGAGAAAGAGAGAGAGAGAGAGAGAGAGAGAGAGAAGGAGAGGGAGAGGGAGGGAGAGGGAGGGAAACACAAACACAAATACAAACACAAACACACACGCACACATACTCCAAAGTCACTCTGGGAAGTTAATAGCAGTGTCCCAAATATAGTTCCAAGAAAAAAGGTCCTTCCATTAAACAGCCAGCATACAGTAGTGGCCAACATTGTGGAATACTTTTGGGAAAAGTATATTTTTGAGGTTTGATGACTAATAACACCACTTTTTTTTTTGGAGTTTAAAGATAATCATATTCTACTGCTGGAATGGCCTGGGAAAGCCCAGACCTTAACCCAATTGAAAATCTATGGAGCCGACTAAAGAAACTTGTTAGTCAGAAGCGACCCAGCAATAAAACCCAGTTAATAGAAGCAATCATTCAATCTTGGTTACACATTATAACAGCTGCAGAACTAAAAGACTTGGTTCACTCCATGGGAAGACATTGTAAGACCGTAATTCATGCTAAAGGTTACCCGATTATTAACTGACATGGTGATAATTTTTGTATATCTCGTTTTTTTCTATGTGTTTCACTTTTCTTTTTTATACTGTAACTGCTATTCTAATAGCAAATCCTTCATACAAGCTATTGCATTATATTCTTGATTAAATTATCTTTCATTGATATATAATTTTATGGTATTACACCAAAAAAAGTGGTGTTATTAGCTAGTTTTAGAAAATACACTTTTCCCAAAAGGTTTCCGCAATTTTGGCCGCTACTTTATATCCTTGCTTTTAAATAAAAAGTTTCTTGTTTCATCCGTGTTTCACATTGTCAACAAGTCTCTGATTCTTCCTGTGATCTCTGTATGTACTTACTCCAAATAACCTTAGGAGTTTTGAACACCCCATTTTCACTGCTTTTCTAGCTTTTTCCATTACAAACCTGTGTAACTAGATGCTGGCACCCACCCAATTGAACTTCCTCCCTATCTTGACAAACGTCTTCCCAGGTTGTCCCAAATTTCTCACATTTAATTAAACCTAAATCATTACTCATTTTAAAAAAAAGTTTAACAACTTTATTGAAAAAAATATCTTCAATACATGCATGGAAATGGCTAGGATAATACATTAATTTAAAGTCTATTTAAATTAATTAAATTGAGAGAATATTTCAGATACATAGACAGAAGTAGAGGTAGAAGTACAGAAAGAGATATAGAGACATAGACCAGGTGTCAGGTTCCGATGTTATCTCAAATAAATTTCATTCTCAAACACAAAGTCTTTGATGAAATCTATTATTTATTGAAGAATAACGATCTAGTCCTGAACTCATTTGCAGCCGAAACTGATCCTCTGATCCCAACCCCCCCCCTTTCCATTCCTCAAATCTCAGTGTCTCATTGGCCATCTTCCAAGTCCATCTTCCATCTCAGTTACTTCAAGTCACAGGAATTTCCCCCCTCCTCCCATCATCTAGGTGACGTTATCTGCCGGGAGGAAAGAACTGGGTGAAAAGTCAAGCTACTGCTTCTAACAGGCTCTTTCCCACTCATTCATGTCAGCGCTGGGGAAATCATAGTTTGGAGTGCTGACACCAGGGGTGAAATCCATCAGGTTCTGTCAGGTTCTGGAGAACCGGTAATGGGAATTTTGAGTAGTTTGGAGAACCGGCAAATACCACTTCTGGCTGGCCCCAGAGTGGGGTGGGAATGGGGATTTTAATTAATTTAATTTAATTAATTAAATTTATATGCCGCCCCTCTCCGAAGATTCAGGGCTGCATATAATTTTTTTGCAGTATCCTTCCCCAGGAATGGGGAGGGAATGGAGATTCTGCAGTATCCTTCCACTGCCATGCCCACCAAGCCACGCCCATAGAACCAGTAGTAAAAAAAATTGGATTTCACAACGGACATAGACATAGATATAAAAGATAAGTCCAGTTGCAGCTTTGACGTGATAAACATATATACACACTCTCATATATGTATGCATGTATATCATGTCAAAGCTCCAACTCAACTTACATTTTATAGACTACTTAATTTTATTTCCTTTTTAAGGGTCAATGTACAATAAGATTTCTCTTCCTCTCCCATTCTCTACCACCTTCCTTTGTATCATAAACACTCCCACAAGGTTCATATTGTGATGCACTAAGGACGTTTAAGGGGGGGGACTTTGTAATTGGGCAACAAACAGTGCCCTTTTTTAGGACATGTGCAACCAAGTTTTGCATATCTGTAAAAGCAGAGGTGAAGAAGTGAACAGTGTGTCAGGAATTGCTAATAGTTTAATAAGCTTTCAGTTAACAACACCTGATATTTGAAAATAAATCCTGGCATATCAATAAAGATGAAAGAGGGAGAGAAACAATAGGAAATTAAACATAGGACAGGCCAATCTGAGTTTGGTTTTCATTCTCAAATGTGTGTAATATATTGTTTCTGACGAAAACGACACAATGCTTCACAATATTTCAAAGTGTTTCCAAACCTTTTCTCAGTAAAGCTGGTATTTGTTTGTGCAAGCAAGGTTCAATATTTAGCTTGCAAAATGTAAACGATAAAGACGTTGTGTAATGTTTTCATGCAGTGCGAGAATGAAAACTAATTCCAGAAATGCTCAATGTTTTGTTTCAAGTCTTAAATTAATCCGGTTGGCTCTGAACCAACATTAGCATAACATGGCACTAACATGACCTGGCATTGTTACCTTTGTTCCTTTTCATCATTCTTCAGCCCTTAAGTACAAAAGATGGAATTTGGCCTCAGGGATATTGTTAAAGTAAGATTTTGTTCCTTATTGTGATGTTGTTCCAGAGTACCCCCAAAGTGTGAGGAATCTGTAGGACATTGTCACTTTGGAGGGAAATCAAGTGATTGGTAGTGCCTGAGAAGGAGATCTAGGATAAAGAACCAGGGTTGAGGGTGAATAAAGACTGGCCAATCTCGTGGCAGAATGGTTATCGAATGGCTGAAGGGTGGGCAGAGAAGATTTATAGGTTTGGAGATGGGAAGAGGTCCATAATGGAAGGGATTGACAGATTGCTTGTTGAAAAACAGTCTTGAAATGCATATGACAGGTTGGGACACAGTGTTCTGCCCCAGCTACGGACCCCAAAGAACGCAGCACACACAAAGTCTGTACAAACCTTAGTTTACTAAATTAAATAAGTTTTTTTTTCCCAAACAAAGGCTGTTAATTAACTTTCTTAACAGCCTACAAGAATCCAAAGAATAAATAATCTTAATCTTACTATGGTTGGCAGAAAGCCCAGAAACAATTTGCAAAGAACTAAGATCAAGGCACGAAGGAGAGTGAACGAAGTTGTTCCCTGCAAATTGTTTCAGTCGGCGTTCCTCCTCAAATAGGCTAAGGGAGTGGCCAATTAGCCCCAAGCCTTACTCTCGAGGAGACCTCCTCCTGAGGAGCCACTCCTGCCTTTTGGCAGCTCTGCGCGCCCGTGCATCGAGAAGAGGCTCCTCCTCTTCGTCCTCTTCACTTAAGGGAGCTTCTGGAGGTTCTGAAGGCCCCGGATGAATCCCCGCCTCTGGCACCACATTTTTTCCAGCCTCATTGTCCGACTCGAGTGCCAGCTGCACAGGCTGCTGGCGCAGCACCACACCAGCCTTCTCGCTGTCCAATCAGCCACCAGCCACAAAGGCCACGTACGGGCCATAACACACAGTTGCGGGGTCAAATAATGTCTGTTTTCCAGTGTCTCCAAATAAATAGTTCATACACAAGGAAACCAAGGCAATGACTCAGCCATATTTATTTATTTATTTATTTATTTATTTATTTATTTATTTATTTATTTATTTATTTAATTAATTAATTGTTAACAAGTACAAGGAAATAAGTATCAATATCAATATAGACATGGACACATGAAAAAATGGCACAAATAAATGGATATAAATAAGCAAAAGATGGCCATAAACACATAAAATGAGTACATATATATGGGAACAGTAGGACAAGGATGGTAGGCACGCTGGTGTGCTTATGCACGCTCCCTTAGGGACCTCTTAAGAAACGTGTAAGGTCCACGGTAGACAGTTTAAGGTAAAAGATATGGGGTTAGAGAAACTAACAACAGGATCAAGTAGAGTGTTCCAGACATTTACTACTCTATTGCTGAAGTCGTACTTTCTGCAATCCAGATTAGAGCGGATTACATTTAATTTGTATCTACTGATAGCTCTTGTGTTATTGCAGTTGAAGTTAAAGTAGTCATTAAAAGGTAGGACGTTATGATAGATAAATTGTGTACTAAGCTTAGGTCGGAAAGTAGACAGCGTAGTTCAAGGTTATCAAGGTTATATGCCAAGATAGTCTAGGATAGAAAAAGTGACCAGTCAGGATTTTAATAAGACATTAAAAAATGCCTTTGCATGTGCAAAAAAGTAGAGGGTTAATCATATAAGATAAAAGAATATTTTAAAAAGGAGAATTGGATACATTATGCTATGCATCTTTTAAGGTACTGAATAGTTCCTGCACCAGAGACAAATTCCTTTTGTATTTAATCACACTGGTGTCAGCACTTCAAACTACATTCATTCCAGTGCTGACATAAGGAGGAGAAGAGGGGGCAGCTGGCAAGAGGACGCTTGACTTTTCACCTACTTATTTTCCCTGAAGATAATATCCCCTAGGAGATAGGTTGGGAGGGGGAACATACCTGGGAGCTGAAGTAGTAGATATGGGGAGAGTGATTTGGAAGATGGCCAATGAGACACAGAGAATTGGGGAATGGAAAGGGAAGGTTTGGGGTCAGGAAGTCAGTGTTGGCTTCGACATAATCGGGGATAGATTGTCATGCTTAATAAATGAAAGATTTCATCAAAGACTCTGTTTGGAAAATGCAATTTATTTGAGACGACTTTGAAGCCTGACACTGGGCCATATAAAGTATTTAAATTCAAATTCAAATATTTCTTGCTGAATAAAGTTTTATGTACCTGTAGGCCACCTCTATTCATTGTTTATATAATCACAAGGTAAAACTACTGCTAGTATTTATTTGAAGTTATTCTGATCACACTTTTTTTTACAAATTTCTTCTTCTTAGCCCCCTTCTAATCATCTCTTGTATTTAACATTTCTGTCTATGCATTCTCAAATGAGAAAACACCATGGATAGTTATTATTTTTTGTATGTTGTTCTGACTCTGAACTTTTCTTTTAATTAGAAAAGATTCGCAAATTGCATTTATCCTATTCCAAGTGATTTTAGTCATTTTAATGACCGAGAGGTATCTACTTAACTCTGAAAACATTTTTAAACAAAGAATCTAATTCTGCTAGCACACTTTTCCTTGGATTTTCTTGATTAGAAGCAATCAACTGACAGATATTTGGCTAATGAGCAGAGAGAACAATTTATACTGAAGACCCATATACCAAGGTCCCTAAGAAAAAATAAATTGTCTGTAATGTTAATTGCATTTCAGCAGCATACCACTGTCATCCCTATTTAAACCTTAATCAGGTTTTAAAAAAATAAAGCTTCAGATTAGCTTTTCAACCACTTATATCTCATATATATCATAGACACACACACACTCACACTCAAACACACACATATTTAGATATAATTATGTGTGTGTGTGGGTACATATAGATATACATTTATGGAGAAACATACCATTTAATATATGTTTTTTTTTCTATGTTCTCCATGGCAAGAACCTTGATTTCCTATTGAAGAAAAAAGAAGATATTCTAATTAAAATTAATTTAATAATAGTTAACCGTCTTTCAAATTTTGAGGCAACTGCAGTGGAAATTCATTTATCGTTTTGTCAGACTTATTGCTCCAGCAAAAAACTATATGCATTGTATTTTTAGGAAACGTTAATTGGGCAGGTTCCCTCTAAATGTAAAGTAAATGAATTTCTCCTTCAGATATGTAGAGAACACTCAGTTGAGATGAAAGAAAGAGAGAGGAAGTCCCTAAGTAATAGGGAAATTGAAATCAATAGCAATGTGAACAAATTGCTATCTTTTATCTAAAATAATTTGTTATTAATGTTGATGCACTGAATGAGGGATACTGAACCTTGGGGACTGTGAAAAGAGACCAATATCCTGGTTTGGACTGGTGCTGTTCTGCCCCAGCTCCGGATTCCTGAGGATATAGACACACACCAACGGTTCTTATCAAATTTATTAAGTAGCAAGAATAAACCAAAGTCCGGCAAAGGTCGGCAACCAGCCCAGAAAGCAAGATAAGACTTTTCCAAAAATGCTCTGTTGATAATTACAAGTTGTTTCTAGCAAGAAACTTACTAATGGTGTGTGACTTAAATAGGCTAAGGGAATGGCCAATTATCCTCAAGCCTTATCTCGAGGAGACTTCCTCTTCCTGAGTAGCCACTCCTGCCTTTTGGCAGCCCTGCATGCTCGAGCATTGAGAAGAGGCTCCTCCACTTCGCTCTCTCCACTTGAAGGAGCCTCTGGAGGTTCTGAAGGCCCTGGCTGAGTCTCTGCCTCTGGCACCACATCCTCTTCAGCCTCCACGTTGTCTGACACGAGCGCAACACCACACCAGCCTCTTCCTCATCAGGATCAGCCACAATCTACGCAGGCCACTGGCGGGCCACAACAGGTGCATGATTTTGGTTGTCTATAACTGTTTGATGGTAAATAGTAAAGGGATCAACAGAAATTCAAGGGATGACCAGTTTCTAAATTACTTTTAGCTAATTATTTTTTTTAAAAAATGGTACAGACATTCTGTACTCTAACTGTAGTTGGAACTGGTTCTAAAATGTCTGTAATGGTACCTGCAAAGCTGCCAACAATGACACGCACTAAATTGACATGTTTCAAACAAAGAGATCACTACTAAAGCTAAAGGGATTTGCTACATCAAGGAGTATGTAGTCAAAAACCGTGTCTTCTTAAATTGCAAAGGTTTTTTGGATACTGATAATGTTTCTTTCACTAGTGTCCAATGAAAGTGAGAGGTAAGGCCAGTTAGAATAACAATGCTTGATTGGTATTAACTAGGGGTGGGTTCTAATTTTTTTTACTACTTGTTCTATGGGCGTCGCTTAATTTGTGGGCGTGGTTAAAGCATTTTTTTCTACAACCTTAAGAGGTTGCAGGAAAAAATGCTTTTAGAAACCTTTGATGATCAGGCAAGTCAGCTGGGATCGCCAGAGGCTTTTAAAGGCATTTTTTTTCCTACAACCTCTTCGGAGGTTGCAGAAAATGCTTTTAAAAGCCTCTGAGTTCCCAGCTGAGCCGTGCAATGATCAGAGGCTTTTTTTTAACTTTTAAAAGCATTTTTTTTCAGCCGAAGAGGTTGTAGAAAAAATGCTTTTAAAAGTAAAAAAAAAAAAAAGCCTCTGATGAGGTGGGCAGGGTAAGGGAGCAGCGACCGGGCTGGGGACTGATTCGGGGGCGTGGCCAGCCAAGGTTATTACCGGTTCTCCGAACTACTAAAAATTTTTACTACCAGTTCTTGCAAACCGGTGTGAAGTGGGAGCAACCCACCACTGGTATTAACAAATCTCAAAGATTAAGCACCCTCTATAACAAAGTGTTACCTTTTTGGTCATGGGAATGCCCAGAAACCTATGTACTCTTTATCAACTATAAATCAATTATTTATCAAAGGTCAATACATGGTCATCTTTAATCTCCCTGACCCTATATAACTCAATTGACCAATCTCTGGCACTTTTTCCTCTTAAATAAGAGTTCAGTGACCCACTATAACTTGCTAACTATAATAGAACGATTGTTGGATACCTTCCAGTTGTTAGTATGTTCTAAGATTAGTTTTTCCAACATGTAGCTTTGCCCAAGATCAAGTAAATGCTCATATTACTTAATGTTCCTTCCACATAAAAGGTAAGAGAGTAGCTATAAATTTGGTTGGAAAGTGTGGCACACTGGAAATAAATAAATAAATAAATAAAAAACCAGAGTCGTGTGTGTGTGTGTGTGTGTGTGTGTGTGTGTGTGTGTGTGTATAAAAGAATAATGTAAAGTTTCATCCAAAATAATTCTTTTGATTGTCTAAGGTACAGTGAATGACATGATCAGGAATAATTGGCTGTATATATTATGTGTGTATTTGCAGAATGTGTAGGATTATGTCAGTAGTGGGTTTCAAATTATTTTACTACCTGTTCTGTGGGCTTGATGGGCGTGGCATGGCATGATGGGCATGGCTTGGTGGGCATGTCAGGGGAGGGATATTGTAAAATCTCCATTCCCACCTCACTCCAGGGGAAGGATACCACAAAATCCCCATTTCCTCCCCAATCCAGGGGAAGGTTATGCAAAATCTCCATTTCTTTCCAGTCAGATGAGATTTGGGAGGCAGAGAATAGATGGAGGCAGGGCCAATCAGAAGTGGTATTTACCAGCAAAAAGAAAAGAAAATTGAAATGATATAGGATTATGATTTACTAAATAAGACTCATTCAAATTGGTTTTTATATAAATGGTATTGTTAAATAGACAGAATTTAGGGAAATAATTGTGAATTGTGTTATGTTGTGTTATTTGAACTAAGAACTCTGTTTAAATGTTAAATTGGTATATTTTCAAGAGTAGAGATAAGATTCAAATTTAATGAAGTAATAATTAAATAAAGATTTAATGAATATTATATCTTGGTTGGTTATCACCTTTAAAGCGCTCCATGGCATAGGACCTAGTTATCTTCGAGACCGCCTGCTGCTACCGATGACCTCCCATCGACCTGTGTGCTCCCACAGAGAGGGCCTCCTCAGGGTGCCATCAGCCAAACAATGTAGGCTGGTGACCCCCAGGGGGATGGCCTTCTCTGTGGGGGCACCTACCCTCTGGAATCAGCTGCCCCCAGAGATAAGGAGAATCCAAGACCTCGGTGCCTTCCGCCGTGCCCTTAAAACCTTCTTTTTCCAGCAAGCCGGGCTGGCCTAACACTTTTTAAAATGTTTTTAATTTTTTGTTATTGTTTTTAATCATGGGACCAAATTTATATATATCTTTTTAATTGTATTTTAATGTTTGTAGTTTATGCTTTTATTTGGCTATTCACTGCCCTGAGTCCTCAGGGAGAAGGGCGGTATACAAATTTAAAAATAAATAAATAAATAAATAAATAAATAAATAAATAAATAAATAAATAAATAAATAAATAAATAAATAAATGAATAAATAAATAAATAAATAAATAAATATGAAGTAATAATAAAATGTAAGGAAGTTCTAGAAATGGAAATAAGATTTAGAAATATAAACATGTTTGAACTGTATTGTTAATAGTGAGTACTTAGGGTAAGAACTGTGTAATGTATCATGAGGTATTAATTGAATCAAGATTTAAGGTGGATTAATAGAAGGGTAATTGCTTTGATCAAGTTAATATGAGTTAGCTTTCTATAAGATGGTAATAGTTGAGATATGTGATAAGTTCTATGGCAAAAATAGAATATATAAAATTCTGTTAAAGATGAACAAAAAGTTGTATAAATTTAAGACCGGATCAATGCTCTGTTCCGAAAAGATGTATTGTATGTTTATTTGAGTGTTGTTGTTTTTTAAAAAAAAACAATTTTGCAAAAAAAAGAAAAGAAAAAGAAGTGTTATTTACCGGTTCTCCGAACTACTCAAAATTTTCTCTACCAGTTCTCCAGAACTGGTCGGAACCTCTTGAAACCCACCTCTGGATTATGTAATATAGTGTGTTTTTGTTCTCCAAAGCAAATGAAAAAGTGATACAAAAAGTATTATCCAGGGAATGAATGCAGCCTACCAGTATCGGTTTAACTTCCCAAAGTGGTTGGAAGGCCAAATATTTAACCTTTTTTTTTTTTTAATTTGATTTATATGCCGCCCTTCTCCGGAGACTCAGGGCGGCTTACAATGCGCTAAGCAATAGCCTTCATCCTTTTGTATATTTATACAAAGTCAGCTTATTGCCCCCACAACTGGGTCCTCAATTTACCTATCTTAGAAAGGATGGAAGGCTGAGTCAACCTTGAGCCTGGTGAGATTCGAACCTGCAGTAATTGCAGGCAGCTGGTCTTAATAACAGGGTGCTTTAGACCACTGTACTACCAAAGCCCCTTTTTTGTGGGAAGGGGAGAAAATTAAGGACTTACAAATATTTAAGGCATCCTCTTCTGTCCTCACTACACATTACTCTGTGTACAGCTTGATGTGCAGCAAAACCCACCTATCTTCCAATAAAACAGACCTTGTGTAGAGATCTGGATTTGTTATTAAAGGAACGGGATGGGTGAAACTGGGAAAAATAGAAATACATACAATAAGAACCTAAATACAAAATAAGCCGTGTTGAATTGCTGGTGTGCATAACAATGAACAAATACAGATAAATCTAAACCTCACCAGCAATGCTGTGTGTATGGGATGTGGATTTTTCTCATCAGATGAACATGTGCCATGGATTAGGCTAGATTCTTCCTGGCACTTCTGTTTCCTTCCCAATGCTAAAGGAAATGGAGTCTGGCTTCCCAGGATGCACTTGTTTGGGGAATGAGGGTTTATGGATAGTTGACCCTTAAAGGGCCAGGTCAGTTTCCAAACAATACAGATTGGTATTTGGCCCTGGCCACTAGATGGGGCCAGAGAACAGCAACAGTATATACACAAATTATATCTGGGGGCATAACACATCCCATAAAACTTGTTCTCTCAAACTTGCACAACATACTTTTGGAGGATAGTCCTAACAAGCTGTAGAAGGCCTGTTTTTCAAGAAAGTGTATATTGCTCAGTTTTGATAAAGTTAGAAATGAATACACCACTACAGCCCATTTGGTTTAGTGATTAAGGTGCCAGGTTAGGAAATGAGATACTGTGATTCCTAGATCTACTTTGAGCACAAAGCTAGCTGGATGATCTTGATCCAATCACTGTGTCTTAGCCATAGGAAGAAAGTAATGGCAAATAGCTTCTAAATAAACCAGGAAATCCTGCCTTTGTAGCTACATGGACTTGTCCATATACAATAAGTCAATCAGAAATCAAGTCTGAAGAGAAGGCAATACCACTTTGCCCATACACAGGTGGTGTATATATATATATATATATATATATATATATATATATATATATATATATATATATATATATATATATATATATATATATATATATATATATATATATATATATATATATATATATATATATATATATATATATATATACAGTGTTCATCACATCTTCATTTAGTCTTACTTGCTGATCATTGTGTTCAAAAATAGTCATCAAATGAGAAGAAATGAATTAATCCCCATCTGCCTCATGTTTTCAACTCTACTTCCTCATTCTGTAACTATGGCTACAGTGCAGGATGCTGACGTAAATTAATCCTTTTCCCTATTGTCCTATAAGTCTGTCAATTTTTAAAACTTAAGATTTACTCTTGCAGTGCATTTGGAAGGCATTTGCATTAGTAAATGCATCTCTCACCAAGGAAAACATAACAATCTGTGCAAGAAATAAAACAGCTTAATGAAAACGAAAAGGAGCTGGCTGGGTGAAAACATTCTGAAATGGGTGTCCAGAGATGAAGCTATTTGTTTGTTTGTTTGTTCACTTACTTACTTACCTTCTTTCTTTCTTTCTTTCTTACTTACTTACTATGTGGCCCCTGTCTTATTAATATCTTGTAGTTTATTTTTGCATCAAATAACTTCTGAGCTACACTAACATTTACGTATAGGGTTATTGAACTATGCTGTCAGACCTGCCCCAGTCCGGTGCCTTCAACTCTATTTGGGTAAAGTGATAGGTTCTTTTACTAAAGGCTGCTGACTGCAGTAAAGTCAGGCTAGAACTAAATTTTCCACACACAGAAGTTACAAAGGTTTCTCCTCATCCCAGGCCTCTCCACCCGCCCGCCCCCATGACCAGTTTCTTTCCAGCCAATGAAGAGCAGCATAGGTGTTTTGAAAAACACTGAGATATTTGTGGTAGTCCATATTCTAATCTCAGGGTGCGTGGCCTTGAGCACTGGCACAAACTGATTCTGTATTTCCCTGGTCTTCATCAAACTGTCATCCCTCCCTATTTCCCATCACATCCCTATACAAATTTATTGCCCATTTGTTCTCCCGATGCCCCCTCTTCCCTAGCCTTTGATGACAGGATGCCAGCGAGGTGCCAAACCAAAGATGGCAGGCCTGACACATGCTTAGTAAATCCAAGGAAGTGATCAACTCATCTGGTTCCTGCATAACATCCATTCCCCATCCGTATTCCTAATACTATATTATCTTGAATGTGTGTATCCTGTTTCAGACAGTGGGATCATTTGTGGCATTATGAGACATGGAAAAAGCTTAGTGACAAAAGATGTTCATAAGCAAAGACATCCCTTTGTGGCTGTATGCCTCCTTTGGTGTGGTTTCTAGTCCAGGACTTCATACCACCTTTCAAATTAAAACACAGGGTTTGGGCCAATTTTGTTATGCTTCTATGCCATCCTGCCTATTTCCTCCTGTTATTACAGAATTGGAATGGAAGATATTGCCCAAAGAAGTGGCCCATTTCCATTACTGCATTCAGTGCAAAATTCAAAGCAGAAGCCGTGGATGCCAAGCCAGCTTGCCTGGAGGAAAAGCTAAACAAAACTAGATCTCATTATTTATGTTACATTTGTGGTATATTCATCAGTGCCATGCAATTATTTCTTGTACCACAAATGAATACCACGTGGGAGGATTCCGCATGTTGTGATGGACTCGTTGGTTACCATGGCTTTCTTTCTGAATGTCCTTAGCCTGACTTTCATCTTCTGCAGTTACCAGTAGGTGAAGAAATGATAAAAAAGAAGTGACAACAAGTAAACATGTGGCCCACAGTTCTTGTTTTGTTCGGCAAGCGAAAGACTTTCTACTCCATAGGCAAGATGTGAAAAGGAACAAAAGTTTTGTTCCAAGCAGCTAGGGAAATGCAGATCAGTAAAAATGTAAATTTCCATAAACCTTATTTTACATTTTTTCTGGGCAGTAATTTATTTATATTTTAAACAGTTATTTATCCATATTCAGGATTTCCTTGTTAAGCAAACTATTTATTTTATTTATTTTTATTTATTTATTTTTCTCAAGCATGTATTAGATAATAGATACAAGTATGAACATGATTATGAATACATGAAATGGATATGAATAAAAGGGAATATTAGGACAGGGATGGTAGGCATTTTGGTGAGCTTATGCACGCCCCTTAAAGACCTTTTAGGAATGGGGTGAGGTTGACAGTAGAGAGTCTAAGGTTAAAGTTTTGGGGAGAAACCACAGAGTCAGGTAGTGCATTCCAGGCATTAACCACTCTGCTGCTGAAGTCGTATTTTCTGCAATCAAGTTTGGAGCGGTTTACCATGAGTTCGTATATATTGTGTGCTCTTGTATTGTTATGGTTGAAGCTGAAGTATTCATTGACAGGTAGGACATTGTAGCAGATGATTTTATGTATTATATATATACATACATACATATACATATACACACACACACACACACACATTCTGCTAAGTATTCTACAGATAACCACCTGAGAAACATTCAGAATCATTCAAAAGGGATTATGAATGGATCATGTTAAGGTTTAGAGTTTGATCCTTCTTACAACTCAAAGAAGCATAGCCAAGTAAATATTTCCAAGGAAAGGGGAAGTTAAGCCTATGTGTTTGATCACATTCATTCTAGGTAGATCCTATCAGAAGTTTCCAAGAATGTTTCCACTCTTTCTTTCTTTTTAATGCAACATTGATTTCCTTTCTTCTTGCCTGTCTTTTCTTTTGTTGTGTTGCAATCTCCTGGCTCTGCTAAATATTTCAAGTGGTTGACCTAAGTGAAGAGCATGTGTTGTGTTGCTGGTTTAAAAGAAATTTTCCCTGAATTTCTATGGGAACAGATCTGTCAGAGTCAGAAAAACAAATTTTGCCATGGCAGACAACATCACTCTGAATTGAATTCCTGAGCATCTCTTTTTTCTTTCCCCTTCATAAAGCCATATCTCCAGGTTGTTTTGTGTGTGTGTGTGAAAGATGTAGCCAAGAAAATAAACATATTTCCAAAACATGTTGAAAAGAGAAGCTACATATGCTTCTGCATTCTGTTTTTTAAAGTGGTGACTCTGGACAATTTTATGTTGAATAAACTTGTATCAGTAAGTTTATGAAGCTAAGAATGACACCAAGGATTTATTATTAGATTAGGTCTTAGCCTAGAGAATTGACATTAACATAAAGGCATGTCCCTCCATTAGAAATATATTTGCAGAGATTTCTTTTAAACTCTATTTAAAAAAAAAAAACATTCTGGAATGCAGAAACAAATACAATGGACAGATTTCTATCAATCTATATTCTTTAGGTGTTCTTTGTTTTTAAGAAGAGGCATAGTGGGTCAGTGGCTTAAAGACACCAGAGATGGTCTCTGCTCTGGAGGTTTGAGTCCTAACACTGCATGGTTGAGTGAGCTCCCATCACTTGCCTCAGCTTCTGCCTACCTAGCTGTTCAAAGCATGCTACATTTGATTAGATAAATAGGTACCTATTTGTAAAGAAAACTTGGCAGTGTTTCATGTGGACAGTTGGACCCCTGCCGGTGCTGTACCTGTGCAGGTGCAATGCTTGACTGTGAGGTGACATTGGTGGTGAGAGAAGGTCTTGGATGATGCCACCAAATGCCACTTGTCTTTCTGGTGTGGAGCTAGTTTGCCCCCTATAGTAAGCGCATGAGCACAAATGAAACGGACTAGTACTCTTCAGGAGCCAAATAACTGCTATATACTAACATTATAGTCTCCTGGCTAATTATACCATCAACATATGCTAAATACAGTTTTTTAAAGAATCAACCGCCATTCTCTTCCTATGCAGATTGACCTTTAGCAGAAACACATCTAGCCAGCCAAAGCTTGAACTTGGCTATTCAAAGGACAGAAATGGCTCCCCAGTTCACAGTTGTGGCAAAAAACAAACAAACAAACAAACATGAAGTCTCCATTTTCTGTTTTGTGGTCACTGAGTTTCTTTGGCTGGGTATTATTCCCTATGACACTCTGAATTGTCTAGGTTTGGCCATTGGGAAAAATGTTGTCTGTGTGCATGTGCATGGATGGATATGTTTTAAACCCAATCATAGGAAAGTAAACAAAATAGTTTCTATAACTTGACTGGAGGCTAAACCATATGAAGAACAGTTTCAGGAACAGGGTACATCTAGTTCAAGGGTCTGCAACCTTAAACACTCAAAGAGCCATCTGGACCCATTTCCCACAGAAAAGAAAACACCGGGAGCCACAAAAACCTTCCCGTGCCTGACTTTTTCTTGAGCGGCCACAAAACTAGTATATGTAGTTGAATTAAATGTTCTGTTTTCTTCTGAAACTTTTCTTTTCTTGCATTTATCTATGGTTGGCCTACCGGGGGTTGAAAACTCAATAAATCTCATGCTGGTGGGTGTCACACATAGGCGGTTGTGACGCATATTTTGAGTGACAGGGAGCTGCAGCAGAGGGGTGAAAGAGCCATATGCAGCTCCAGAGCTGCAGGTTGCTGACCCCTGATCTAGTTTAATGAAAAAAAAAGGACTAGGGGTGACAGGATAGCAGTGTTCCAATATCTAAGGGGCTGCCACAAAGAAGGGGGGTGGGTCAAACTATTCTTCAAAGCACCTGAAGGCAAGTCAAGAAGCAATGGATGGAAACTAATCAAGGAGAGATCCACCCTAAAACTAAGGAGAAATTTCCTAACAATTTGAATAATTAACTAGTGGAACGGCTTGCCTTCAGAGGTGGCTGCTCCATCACTGGAGGCTTTTAAGAAGAGCCTGGACAGCCACTTGTCTGAAATGTTATAGGTGACTTGCTTGAGCATGGAGTTGGATTAGAAGACCTCCAGATTCCCTTCCAACTCTGTTATTCTGTTCTCTTTCTTTTCTGACAGACTGACTGGCTCAGATGCAAAAAAACCCCATTAAACCTAGCTTCAAGGAATTAGATTAACAAATGCTCACTTTGTAGTTGAACTCAAATTAGTGATTTGGTCCGTGTGGTTGTAAGAAGGGGGAAATGATCCAAGATATGGGGGGGGACTTATTTGTTTAAACTATCTTTTCCCCTGCTTTTTAATGATTATTATCACCAAATTCTACTAGTAAGGTACAAGCACCTTCTTATTTTAGTTTCACAGCATACTGGGAGCAGATTAATTAGGAGTTCCTAGTTAAGGAGGGTACAATCCTGCAAATCCTGTAGAGTTAATTGAAACTGATTTCCCTTCTGGTTTGTCGATTGCAAGGCACAGAAGCCCATTTCAATTGTAAAGAAGAGTAGATGAAGATAATTACTGAGAAGTAATACTTTACCATGAGAATTACAGTACTAGAGCTTTGGTACCTAATGAAGCAAGGGGAATAAGCTTTGATTCAAATGTGTGATCCAGCTATTAAGTCTATCCTTTTCGTTTTAAAATTCATTCCCAGGCATTCGGCCTTACCTATGCAGCTACGTACAGTATGTATCACTTAAAGCAAGGGGTATCGTGTTGCCTTTTATAGAATCTGACTTCTCAGTTAACCATTGCTTTGAAGATAATGGAAGCAGAAGTGTCATCAATGATATATGGTCTTGAACCTTGAAATGTTGTGTTAGAACTGCCAAGGAAGGATGGCACTGAATGTATCAAGTGGAGGAAATGACAGATAGGGTCAATGAACATTGTCAGAGGGTTTAGGCTACATAGGAAGGATGGCCGTATGTTTGCATCAGGTCTCTCTTCATGCTTCCCCTTGAATTAACATTTGGTTTCTTCAAACGTTTCCTGACCTCAATGTGGTTTTGCCCTACAGTTTTATAAATAGCCTAATGTTGGCATTAAGTCAATTACTGTTGCTTTGTTTTGTCTGAAGGAAGTGTTTGTCCTCTCCTCACAACATCTGTTTATTTTTCATTCTCTTTCATGCTGTTGCAAACGAAATGAACAAAGGAACAATTACATCCATCAAATTCCCAGGATAATCGTGGTCATGTTTGGTGACAGAACAATCAGGATAAAATATGTTTTTTAAGGACCATATTTTACAACATTGCTACATTCTGTATCAGTAATGCTTTTTGTCTTAAAATTTTTTTACTTCCCCAGCGCTGTTAACATCTGTTATTCCTTTGTCCCTCCCTCAAGAGGGAGAAAGAAAGAAAGAAAGAAAGAAAGAAAGAAAGAAAGAAAGAAAGAAAGAAAGAAAGAAAGAAAGAAAGAAAAAAACTTTATGGCCACAGCATTTAAAGCAGCTTAGCTGGCAAATCTGACTGTAGTAAGAATAGGATATTGTGTCCATTCAATTGACTTTTCAGCTGAATCAACAAATAAACAAGCCAGAATACTAGAACTGCTGTGAAGATTTTGACAGTGTTTCTCTTGCTGCAACATGCATTGAAATAGATCTGATAGAAGTCTTAACCCTTGAGGGAAAATGGATTGCAGTTTTACTTAACACATTCAATTCTGGGCAGGTAATATCTAGAATCTAGCTAGCTAGCATTGGGGGATCAGGGTAGCATGATTCCAGATTTCCCAACAATGAAATAAATTATCCTATGCAGTGTTCTAAGCAACAGAAGAACCCGGTCTAAGCATATTTTCCCCAGTGTTTCTTAACTGAAGGCTCATATATTTTCCTCAGTGTATAATCAGCTTCAGATAGCATGAGAATTGACACTGCCGGCTGGGCTTTAGTTTTCTCCCTTTTACTTAGGGACACTTAACATCTGAAGCTGGCTGCTTACATATTTCTGCAACAAACACTTTGAAATGTATTTATTAATGCACATATTATTCTTTTGCTTTTTCTTATGGTATTTATATATGCATTTTAACACTTATCTCTCTGTATGTTCTGTAATCAAATTTATGTCCTGTTTTTAGTTTCCTCTTTTAGTACAGATTGAAGGGCTGATGAAGGCCATTGAATCTACCCTCTGCTTAGTGAAGAACGGCAAATTAAATCACTGTCAACATATGGTTGTTTAGCTACTATTCAACACACTCATTGTAGGAGAAGCCATCATCTCTTGAGCAAATGGTTTACCTACCAGACTGATCTTACTTTTAGCATGGTTTTCCTAACATCCAGTACCAGTCTGTCTTCCTGTAACTTAAATGCATTATTCCACTGAACTCTAGAATAACAAAAAACTGGTATTTGAGGCGTATTAGTCTCATCCCTTTAATTTTCTCAAGGTGAAGCACAACCAGCTCTTTCAATCTCTCTTCGCTGGACTTAATTTTCAGGCAGGATCAGTCTCATTGTCTCTGTTGACCTCATTCCAGTTTCCCAGAAAGCTTATCAAGTGTACTGTTAAGAAGTGAATACACTACTAATGGTGGCGGCTGACCAAAGCAAAAAGAAATGGAGCAATTACTTTACATGGTTCTAAAACTACACTTCCCTGAGTGCAGCTAAAATTGCATTTGCCTTTTTCGGGTCACACTGCACTGTTCTGTAACTAAGTCAGTTTTGAGTTAACTACTACTCCAAAGTATTTCTCACAAGTCCTGTGATCAAACTAGACAGCCAATTACTTCACAGGATGTATTCAATTTTTGTTACTTTCCTTATCTCCTAGGTGAAGGAACTTACATTTGTCTTGGTTAAATTTCTTTCTAGTATTTTCAGATCCTAACTTTAACCTCTTGAATTTATTTTAAAGTTCTGTCTTTTAGATTGTTAGCTATCAGACAGAATGGTACATAAATGTTTGTGAATGATTTTCAATTTTCAATATTTCTGTATAAATATGACCTAAAATGTTATCTATTCTCCACACAAGTCCTAAAATAGATAAAGAGTACCCAACTAAACAAATGACTCAAAGCATTATACTTGTTCATTTATTTATGGAGGAAAGTGACCAAAATTATATATTTGTCCTTTGATGACCACATTTTGAGCGCAATGTTCAGGATGAAAATAGGAATTGACTACTTTTGCTTTTATTTCTTACCTGTTACACTTTTGTCATCTTCCTTGAGCAGTTGGTATACTATTTTGTCTTTTATTATTAACATGGCTAAAAAAGTTATTTTGTTGCTCAGTATTCTTTATTAACTGCATATCATTCTGAACTTTACCTTTTCTTTTCTTCTTATATTCTGAAATATAACCACAAAAATATAACAAATATTTTTAAAAAGAAAAAAAAACAGAAAAACAATCATCATCATGAAAAGGGGCCAGCAGATGTGATTTCAAATCAAAGCCCACCATTTGGTATACAGCTATTCCTTGAGTTAAAGCCACAAATATCACCAACTTTTCCACTGTTAAGTGAACCAAGTGAGCTGGTGAGTGAACCCTTTAGCCAAGACTGATGAACAAAACACTGCAGTTATTAAGTGAACCACGAGCAACCACATTGTTGTTCTCCAAAGCACCTGTAGGCAGGACAAGAAACAATAGATAGAAACTAATCAAGGAGAGAACCAACCTAGAACTAAGGATAAATTTCCTAATGGTGACAGCAATCAACCAATGGAATAGCTTGCCTTCAGAAGTTGTGGGTGCTCCATTACTGGAGGTTTCTAGAAGAGGTTGGATAGTCATTTGTTTGAATTGCTATAGGGTTTCCTACTAGAGCAGGAGGTTGGACCAGAAGACCTCTGAGGTCTCTTCCAACTTTGTTATTCTATTAAATTCAGTTCAGGTCAACTGGTTTCCAAGTTTGTTCTAGTATTCCACTTACTCAGATTTGTGCCACTGTTCTCCTTCCTTCACCACAATTTGTTTCACAGACATCAAATGCTAGCTTTGTTTTAAAAGAGTTAAACTGTAAAATTTTAAAAAAATACTGATATGACACATACAGTATTTTGGACTTTTCTTTATTTTTCTATCCGTTTGGTGCTTTTATTCATCAAATAACTAGCATATTCCTTAGAAAGTAACAAAGCTGAGAGGGTTGAATTAATGTGTATTAGTTCTAACTAGAGATGGACATTTCTAATGTCTTTGATTTTTGGACAAGTTTATTATGCTTTATTATTCCTTATGAAAGACATACAGGGCTTTCATTTTTTGAACATTTGGGAATGAAATAAGTGCTTTTGAAGCAGGATGATTAGCACTCTTGACAATGTAAGTTCATTTCTTCTGCATATTGTGTTAAGGATATTGTTATTGAGTTACCAACCAGCAGAGTGTAGAACACAGAAACGTTGCTGAGAGCAATGAATAAGAGATGTGCAAACTGGTTTATCAAAAGTTTATAGTGAAAAAAACAATCTCGTAGTCTTTAAATCAATCCAAGTCTTTGCCAGTTAAATCAGTCCAGTGATACAAGAATCTTCTTACCACACAAACAGTAGTTGGTTAGAATAACAAACTCACTCTGGTTCACAAACCACGATGGTAGCATATCCATCCAATGATGATAGCACAATGACAGCAACTCCACACACTATGGTAGCTTATCATCAACTGAATACTTTACAGTACCTTTCTTAAATACGTTTACAACTAGTGATTATCTAATTACAGCATGACTCAGCATTACAATGAATCAGCAGTAAAAGTATATTCATATTAAAGTCACAGAACACATATATTGCCTGGACAACTTGTTAGGCTCAAACCATATCCTAACATATTGTTTGTTATAACAGTAAAATTACAGCAGTCCATGTTCCCTTCTGTTCTGATCATATTTGTTTATCAAATTGAGAATTGATAAAGCCAGGTACTGATTTGCTTTGCAGAGGGATTACTTGATTGGTATCCAAGTGCAGCCTAATCTTGTCTATCTAGCAGCATCTTCCCTCCCTCCCCAATTTGTTTTCCAGCACAAGTAGATAGATATTGTACTGTCTTTTAGAATAACAAATCCAGTCAACCAGAATGGTTTTAATAACAAATCCAGTCAATCAGAATAGCTTTTGATAATTCTAATTAAAAATGTTCTCATTTTTGCATGAATAACAAATGAATACACACACACACACACACACACACACATACACACATATACAAAACTTTTTTTTTTGCGGGGGGAGAAATGCAGAATCAATCTGTATAACATAAAATATACAGTAGATTGGCAGCATTTTAGTTCTTTCAAAAATAAGTATTAGAAGTTGTGGCATTTGTTGCCATAAATTTTGGAGACAATCAGCCTTAGAGGGCTTAGATTTTAAGTAATTTGTTAATAGGAAATCAATCATTGCTAAATTAGAGAATATAAATAGGAACAGACAATATAAAGTTCACCTTCTACCAGTTTTACTGATTATCCATTGAAGAGCTGTATCTCTTAAAAATAGTTTAAATTCTCAAACTCTGCCAGGATATTTTAAGATTCACCTCTTATTTGTACATTGTTTGGCCGCTCCCTTCCCTTTTTTTTACAATTGTTCAGGATTCTGGTAGATTTCCATACACCTAAGGCACAGTGGTGGGATTCAATTTTTTTTACTACCGGTTCTGTGGGCATGGCTTGGTGGACGTGGCATGGCTTGGTGGGCATGGCTTGGTGGGTGTGGCAGAGGAAGGATACTGTAAAATCTCCATTCCCACCCCACTCCAGGGGAAGGATTCTGTAAAATCTTCATTCCCTCCCTACTCCAGAGGAAGGATACTGCAACATTCCCATTTCCTCCCGATCAGCTGGGACTTGGGTGGCAGAGAATAGATGGGGTGGGGCCAGTCAGAGGTAGTATTTACCGGTTCTCTGAACTACTCAAAATTTCTGCTACCAGTTCTCCAGAACTGGTCAGAACCTGTTGAATACCACCTCTGCTAAGGCACCCATTTCAGCTCCAAACCCTTCTTCTTCCTAACCTGACGTTTTCTTTAAATTAAAATCGTGAGAATACCTTTTTCCTCAGATTATGCAGAGATAAATTGCATTTGGGTTATTTTTCTTGAAGTTGAATTGAAATTCTCCATTCTGTAGCTCTGAATAATTTTATTATATAAACCAAGCTAAATGGGTGGGGAGGGTAGCTATAACATTAGTATGAAAGGGAAAGATAAAAAAAAATAAATCAGGAAGAATTAGTTCAGATATAACCTCAAGTGCCAGAGCCTGTCATTAATATTTCATTCTTTATGAAGGGCAATCTATAGTTTTCTTATTTTGTATACTTATAGATAGATGAAGAAGTTATGGTGATTCTATATGAACTAAGTATTTGAATTCAGTGGGTCTTAGGTCAATAACTGGATATAGGATTGCGACCTCATCTTGATTAAAAGCAGAACATTTGCAGAAGGAAGGCATGACTCAAAGAAGATGATAGGGTTGAGGAAAGCAAGGCTATGGGAAATTGAATGACAATACAGATTTATAAGAATCAATTCCTAAGTATCTGAAAGAAAGGACATTGTATTACCCTTAAATGGTTTAATACTGAAGTTATGATTGATCATATTCTGTTGGAATTGAGGTCATTTTGTTTTCCTGTCCTTCCTGAAGTAGGCTGTCCATTTTTCCCATTTATTTATTATGTATAATTATTGTAATGTTGTTGGGTAAATTCTTGAAGGCTTCCATGCCAATGCCAATCTTATATTGTTAATCCTATATGGAATCCTATATTCCACATGAACAGCATACATATTTCAGGAATGCAATGTGTGAGAGAGAGAGAGTGGGGGAAGGGAGAGACTGCTGAATGTTGTTGGAAGTTGCACAAGTTAGATAGAGAGATAGAGATAGAGATAGAGATAGAGATAGAGATGATAGATCAATCGATCGATCGATAAAAGATAGATAGATAGATAGATAGATAGATAGATAGATAGATAGATAGATAGATAGATAGATAGAGATAGAGATGCTAGATAGATGATAGAAGATAGAGAGAGAGAGAGAGAGAAAGGGAGAGGGATAGGGATAGGGATAGGGATAGAGATAGAGATAGAGATAGAGATAGAGATGATAGATAGATAGATAGATAGATAGATAGATAGATAGATAGATAGATAGATAGATAGATAGATAGACAGACAGACAGACAGACAGAAAGACAGACAGACAGACAGACAGACAGACAGACAGACAGACAGACAGACAGATGGATACTATATAGTTATTAGACTAGCTCTGCTGTTGACTACCTGCTGCCTGATCACAAAATATTGATAATAAGTCAATTGAAAAAAATCTAGTTCCAGGCAACACTAGTAAAGATGGGACTTTTTCTTCCCTGTATCTCAAAGTCACATACAACGTACTTTATTCTGTATAGATTTTAGTTTCTCGATCCTGTTCTTTTTTTTCCTTATTGGGGAAACTCCTTTCAAAGTTGGTTGGCCTTTGAAAAAAAAAAGCTGCAGAATGACCATCTAGGCTGCCATCGTAAAAAAAATGAATTTGTTGAATGAATATGGTTTATCTGTAGTAGAAAAAAAGGGGACAATATTCTGTTGCAATCTTCCCATCAATTTAGTTGGTATGGCCCCAGATTCCTAGAAAGTGTCTCTTTGCTGGAGGGGTGCAAATGCTCAGTGATTAAGTCGCTGAGCTTGGCAGCTGGAAAGATGACAGCCTAGGTGTCAAGGTTCCAACTGACGAATCCAACCAAAGGCAAGCATGGCTGGGATGATCCAATCTCTTAATGCAAAACTTCAATGAGTACATCATATTGGCAAAAATGAGGGCAAAACCAGGTCTAACTATTTCCCACACAATCCTACATGGTTAAAGTTCAGTTTTTCCCTCTCCCCTATTAGGCTAGGTCACATTGTCCTGCTATTGTTGTGAGATGTCTTTTTCGGCTCTGATAAACACCTGCTGAAACGTCCTTTGTTCTCATGGCTGGCATCTTGGTATCTGAAACTTTGTTCTATCTCCATCTTCCCTCCCCCCATAGTTTGTTGGCAAGCTGAAAAGCGGAAATAGTTGTCACAGCAAAACCCCCTTTTGAAGCTTGACACTAGGTTTGAGATCCATGTGTTGTGGAATGGGGTGAGCTCCCATTACTGGCTCTAGCTCCTGCCTACCTAGCAGTTAGAAAGTATTCAAATGTGAGCAGATAAATAAGTATAGCTTCAACTGGAAGTTTACTGTGTTCCATATTTTCATGCCAGCCACATGATAATGGAAATGTCTCTCAAACAATGCAGGCTCCCTTGGCTGAGGATTGGAGATGAGCACTGCTCCCTTGAGTCAGTTACTAATGGATAACCTTTAAACCTTTATTTCTTTGCTATGAATGGGAATTCAGTGGAGGGAAAATGTTCTGGGCTGTAGTGGAGTGGGGTTCAGTGCTGTTAAGGTAAAAAGCTAATATATACTAAGACGGACCATATAGATCCCTATAGTTTTCTAAACATGAGATACTCACTGTGGTGCTAATGGACCTATTACTTTCAAAATAATCCTATATGATACAAAATAAAATCACACTTTAAGTAAGTGAGCTGTACTGTATATTCTTCTCCAGTAACATTGTATTGCTAACTAAGGCATACAAAACCTTTGCCAGACCAATTCTTGAATACAGTGTGCCTGGAATCCACACTGTATATCAGACATTAATACCATTGAGAGGGTCCAGAGGTATTTCATGAGAAGAGTCCTCCACTCCTCTACTCACAATAGAATCATTTAGGCCACCAGGCTTGAAATTTTGGACTTGCACAATCTGGAACTGCACCGCCTGTGGTCTGATCTAAGCATAGTACACAAAATTGTCTGCTACAACGTCTTACCTGTCAATGACTTCTTCAGCTTCAACCTCAATAATACACAGGCAAACAATCAATACAAACTCAAGATAAACCGTTCCAAACTCAACTGCAGAAAATACGACTTCAGAAACAGTGGTCAATGCCTGAAATGCTCTATCTGACTCCATTGTTTCATCCTCAAACCAGGGGTGAAATGCCCCTGGTTCGGACCGGATCACCCGATCCGGTAGCAATGGCGGCAGGTGGTTCAGAGAACTGGTAGCAAAAATCCCTGCACCCCCCCATGCCCAGCCGCAAGGTCATCAGAGGCTTTTTTTTTTTACTTTTAAAAGCATTTTTTCTACAACCTCTTCCGCAGAAAAAATGCTTTTAAAAGTTTTTTTTTAAAAAAAAGCCTCTGATGAATGTGCGGCTCAGCTGGGATCGTCAGAGGCTTTTCAATGCATTTTTTTCTGCAACCTCTTTGGCCGAAGAGGTGGTAAAAAAAATGCTTTGAAAAGCCTCTGACGATCCCAGCTGTGTTGCCTGATTGGCAAAGAGGCTTTTCAAAGCATTTTTTAAAAAGCCTCTCTGACGATCCCAGCTGAGTTGCCTGATTGTCAGAGAGGCTTTTAAAAAAATGCTTTTAAAAGCCTCTCTGATGATCCCAGCTGAGTTGCTTGATCGTCAGAGAGGCTTTTAAAAGCATTTTTTTCTGCAACCTCTTGGCGAAGAGGTTGTAGAAAAAATGCTTTGAAAAGTTAAAAAAAAAAGTTGGCCACGCCCACCCTGTCACATTACCCCCCACCAAGCCACGCCCACAGAACCGGTAGTAACAAATTTTACATTTCACCCCTGCCTCAAACCATCACAGCTTCAACCTTAAACGGTCCACCGTGGACCTCACCCCATTCCTAAAAGGTCCGTAAGGGGGCATGCATAAGCACACCAGCATGCCTATCATCCCTGTCCTACTGTCCCCATTTATTTGTATTCATTTCCTTCCTTCCTTCATGTCCATGTTCATATTTATACCTGCTGTCTTGTACATATTTGATAAACTAATAAATAAATAAATACATATATACATACATTCTCTGAGAATTACTATTTTTTTTCTATTACAACATAAGCATTTTATTTGATTTTGTTTGGTAGGAAAAAAATGATAAAGCATTGAGGCTAAGATCTCTTCATCGTTATCAGTTCTTGGACAGAAATATAGGAAAGTCACTTTTCTTTTCATCTCCTGCTTTAATATTTGAAAGTTTTTTTCCCCTCTTCAGATCACCAGGGGAGGAACTTTTTCACATCTTTCAAAGAAAATACATTCCTCATTTATGAAAGAGAAACTGTTTACTATAGTGATACCTTGATTTTGGAATATCCTACACAGCAGACGTGCCTATGACTAATGTATTACTCCTTTTTTTTGCCTAGGTATTTAAATCTTATATATTTTTTTATTATCTGTATCTTAATTTTATTATTTTTGTGTTTGTTTCAATACACTTTAAGAAGGAATCAAAGAATTCGCTTCCTATGGTTTGTACCTTTTAATGAAATTGCTTGTCACTCAGAAATGTTTCTGCTACAATATATTTTCCAGTCTTGAAGAAACATGTGATCTAATCAGAGTTCTAGTAGAATGTCTTAATAAAATGTTGCTATTCTACAAAAAACATATTAAACATCGGTTGTTAGGATTGGTGAATTTAGGAAGTTCATAAAGGAATACAATTTTTCATCCCATTTTCCATCATCTCGAATATCTTCTCCAGATGGCTGGGATACGGTGCTGAACAATATGGAAACCTGCAAACAGAAGAATTGTAATTTTATTTTCATGCTACTTCTATATTTTCTCAGTTGGCCCTGGAGTATAAAGAAAGGGAGATCTATATAGCAAACATATTAGTGTATAGTTAATTAAGAGTACTTCCATATCATTCCTCATTACAAAAACACCACAAGTTATTTACAATTGTTACAAAATTATTCCATAATCTAATAAAATGCGGACAGAATAAATGTAAAATGAAAATAATCATTCCAAACCATCAAATTCTGGTTGTTAGACATCTAACATTCAACAGGATTGTGGTCTTCCTGTAGTTATTACTATTTACTATTTACAATGATGAATTATAAAATATATTTTACCAAATTTTTCAACTGCCAAGGGAATCCTTTTTTCTGGATCTGTACTCAACAGAAAGGTGGGGGGGGGAATCACTGTTAATTGAATCCTGCTGTTTCTGTCTCTTTATGTCCCTTTTCCCTCTCTTTTTCTTTAAAGTTACTCCTCATTTTATTTGTTCTTCCTTGTCTATCTTTTATGTACATTTTCACCCTTCCTTCTCATCCTCCTCCAGTGATATAATAACAGTTCTGATAATCTTCTCCTGATTTGGCTCCCGTCAAATGATTAAACAGCCCATTTGTTCAACCCAACCCAAATATTATATTATTTGGCTGGTAGAGCAGACACTGCCTTAATAAACAAGACATTATAACAAAAATTGCTTTAATAAAGCAAGAAATTATATTGTTTTATGAACCTGGTTAGTGATTATAAAAAAGTTTATAAACTATCTTTCGTGGGCCAGAAATGAGATACTGTTTATCAATGGAAGAATTCCTGGACAGATGGAAAGACCATTAAGTTGGAATGTAGGCCTTCTGTTGAGTGTCTGAAGCTATGTAGAGCAATATAACCATGGATCCAAGAATAATAAAATCTCAAAAAGTGTTTTGCCTTCTATGGAAGAAGTAATTTCTCTCACTCTTCTACCTGGATTTTTTCCTATTAGCTCTAGCCATTAATTTTGTAGTTGGAAATTCAGCCTTTTGTTTGTTAAAAATAAGTTGTGGTGGAGGACTTAAAATCCAGACGTTTCTACACAAATTAGCCAAGTTACACACTGTTCACAAGATACTATTTCCAAAGCAAATGTTAAGTGGAACTTCTTTGGTTCACTTACACAAGTATTTGGCATATTTAATAACTACAGTATTGCACATTTATTTTATTAAGCACATTTGACCTTATTTACATTTAAATGGACTTATCACACAACTACCAATATTAATAAATGAAGTAAATAATACAAGCAGCCATATATTATATTACTTAAAGGTAAAGATAAAGGTTCCCTTCGCACATATGTGCTAGTTGTTCCTGAATCGAGGTGGCGGTGCTCATCTCTGTTTCAAAGCTGAAGAGCCAGTGCTGTCCGAAGACATCTCCGTGGTCATGACTAAACACCAAAGGCGCACGGAACACTGTTACTTCCCACCAAAGGTGGTCCCTATTTTTCTACTTGCATTTTTTACATGCTTTTGAACTTCTAGGTTGGCAGAAGCTGGGACAAGTAACGGGAGCTCACCCCGTTATGCGGCACTAGGGATTCGAACTGCTGAACTGTTGACCTTTCAATCGACAAGCTCAGTGTCTTAGCCACTGAACCACCACATCCCTATTATTATATTACTTACAGGATAATAATATTCAGATACTGTGTGTACATCAAATCACCAGCCTACTTTTTTTACTGTCAACTTTTCTAAACTTAGGCATTTAGTTGTGTTATTTTTTTTCATATAAGTTACAAAAAAAGAAAAATGAAAGTGTTTTTTTTTAAAAAAAAAACCCTCACCAGAAGTTTGGCAAAATTAAATGTAAATTAATAAAGCAATCTATATAGTAATTTGCATGTTATCCATTTTTATCATTCTGTTTCAAATCAAAGCCTGTTTGATACATATTGTAGATGCACATAATTGTTAGTCAGATATTAAAAACATAATCTATATCCAAATTTTTACAAAGCACTTAATGGAAATGATAGGATGCATGAATGCACATAATATTTTCTGAAGGATATATTTGGGCAAACTGAACCAAAAATGCTTGTTATTTACATAAATCACAATTTATTAATCATTATAATGCTAGAAAAATATCTAAAAGTAATTTTCCATATTTACTAAAAGTGCTGCTTGGAATTTTTTTTTTTTTTTTTTTGTTCTGCATTAAATTATAGTTTCAAAGGAAACCTTTGTATGGACTTTTAGTTAAATGTAGAAAAAATTAGAAGTGGGTTTATGGATTTGTTGATTGAAAACAAAAATATTATGGGATACAAGGGATCTTTATAATGTAATTTTAAAAAGTGAGGAAGGATAATATGTTTGTTTGTATTATTTTACTTATTTATTACATTTTTATGCCACTTTCTTCCCTTGTAAGGTGATTGTGGGCTGTTGCAAAGAAGATTTGGGTTGTTTAAAAGAAGACGATGTTTGTTGAAATGCACATAACGCTCTCCTCAAACCTTTCTCTTCCTTGCAGTTTGGAACAAATGATATTCACAAAATCAGGTCTGCTGAAATCGGCATTCTTCGGAGAATTGAAATTATGCCCTATTTTTTTTTCCATGTTAATGAGTTATTATGAAAAGTATGGTCAGCTAGTCTCTATCCTGCCCTCACCTCTCTGGTGTGAGAGCCGTAAAATGCCCATTAATGATGGCCCAATGAAGTTTGTAAAGGCTTTTGATCAAAATCCATAAATGCTTCTCTATTGTGAACTGCCTCAGACTTTCTTAAAGGATAGTTTTGGACACAGCATTAAACAATCAATGAACATGAAATAGACTCCAATCTGGATTTTGAAGTATGCTTACCAATTAGATGTTTTAAGAATTGAATAGTGTACAGTAAGAGATTTTTCCCTCACCAAAATCTATCCATTCATCTGCAGTGAAAATCTCTACTTTTTAACTGTCCTGCAGTTTCCACCACAAACATTTCCCATATTGATGTCTAATGATGTGCAAAAGGCTGATAAGAAAAATAGTTTGGATCAATTTTGTTGCATTTTTTTAAAAAATAGCAGGATAATTGTCAGTCACCAGTCTTTCGGGATTTGCATTGTACTCTTTAAAAAAAAGGAAAAATATGATAACCCATTGTTCTAAAGCTGATTTACAAAATTCTAGTTTCCTCTTAATCCTCATCTGACACCTAGCCTAACTCAAAGTGTCAAATCAAGTCCTCCATCTCCTTAAATGATACAGGAATCCAATTTGATAAAGGATCCTTGAAATGAATAAGCTGGGCAAAACCATCTGCATTTTCTGTACAAAAAATGATTTCTCTATATCTATCTTATCTGCACAGACAATAACAATTCACCAGAGTAATTAATGAGGGATTATTTCTGTTGTATTCCTTGTAACTTCAGTATGAAGTTCTTAAACAGTCTCTCTCTCTCCCTCCCTCCCTCTCCCTCTCCCCCACTCCCTCTCCCTATCTCTCTGTCTCTCTCTCTGTCTCTGTCTCTGTCTCTCAATTTAAATTACGTTCCAAGCTCTGGACTGTATACTCTTAGAGGGGGTATACAACTCCCCCTACACACACACACACACAATTTTTTGATGAAATTGATATATAGATGGAACTGATTAACTCTTTTCTATTGTGTCCCTTGGTCAGAAAAATAAGCCCATAAACAACCAGGTAGATAGAGATGAAATGTTTTTTTTTTTAATTTTTATTTTTTTTAATATAAACATTCCATCTTCCCTTAAACAGTGTGTCGTCTGGGTACAAATATCTCTGTGCAATAACCATTAAGATTTACCATAGCATTCATTAATTACATTGATATTAATTCTCTGATCTTACAATTGTAGTATTGAACATAGTAAACCTATTCACTTTTCCCTCTTAACATATCTTCTAATAAGAATATAATAATAATAAGCATAAGCATAATAATCCTAATAGTCATAATACTATGGTAACAATCATCATATTGTTTACATCTCTATCTTAACATATTTTCTACTCTTCTTTAATCTCCTTTTATTTCCAACTTCAATTTTTATTCTCTAACCATTGATAAAATAATTGCCATATCATATAATATTCAGTTTGTTTTTTCTCCTTAATTGCAAGTGTTAATCTGTTCATTTCTGCACATTTCTAATATTTTCCTAATCACATTCTTATAAGTAGGGATCTCTTCACTTTTCCAATTTTGTGCAAATACAATTCTAGCTACAGTTAATACATGGATAATTAAATATGTGTTCTCTTTACTATAAGGTTCAGGTAAAATCCCCAAGAAAAGTATTTCTGGTTTTAAATCAGTGTATTGCTTTATCATCTTTTCCAGCCATGTATGTATTTTTGTCCAGTATTTTTTTGCTTCTACACATGTCCATCACATATGATAATACGACCCAGGTATAAGATATTTTCATAATAGCCAATTTTCTTTAAAAATTGTAGTATTGTATCATAACATCATTCTACTATCAATGTCTGATACCAAATTTCTAATTTTGCAATTCCCCAACCCAACCAGTTTGAACAAACTGTCATTGAAAAAGGCCTTCAGATATCTTCTTTTGACCTCCAATGTATTTTCTTCCCAAGTAATGTGTCCTTCGACCTGAGAACTAATGTTCCATTTCTTTGGAAGACTATCTGACATTTATAGCAGTCTCCAGTTGGGACAAAAATGGTTAGCTTTTATCATTGGATCTAACAATTTTAAACACATTCTAAAAAGCTTGATTTAATGTAAAAAAAAGGTGTTGGGGATGAAACAGACTTTAATTCTGAAAAGAAAGATGCTGCTCTTTAGTAAAGGAACTGAAGTATTTTCTCTTGTCCTGCTTGTTCAATCAAGGATGAAATAGATTCTTCTTTCGCATCTAAATGCCTTTTGTATAAAGGTGGGAGATTTTATATTATTAAAGTTCAAAGCAAGAAAATGCTTTTGTTTCTTCTGTATCAAGGCTTCTGACTTTTCTTTTCCATTAATTCATACAATCAGTGCAAAGAGGACAACGTGAATTTCTAAAGGTTATTGGAAAAAATATATATTCTATGAAACCAAATGTAGATGTTGGGTAAACAGATAATAGCTGAATCTCCTTTTCATCACACTTGCTGTATTCAGTGATAGAAAGTAAATTTCAGATATTATGTTACTAATCCTAGAAATCAGCTACTATTACATTAACATCAGAACCAGGGATGAAATTCAGCAGGTTCTGACAGGTTCTGGAGAACCGGTAGCGGAAATTTTGAGCAGTTCGGAGAACCGGCAAATACCACCTCTGGCTGACCCCAGAGTGGGGTGGGAATGGAGATTTTGCAATATCCTTTCCCCAGGAGTGGGGAGGGAATGGGGATTTTGCAGTATCCTTCCCCTGCCACACCCACCAAGCCATGCCCACCAAACCACACCATGCCCACCAAGCCACGCCGACAGAACAGGCAGTAAAAAAAATTGGATTTCACCACCGTTCAGAACCAATTATCAAGCATTTTGCACAATCTCTATGGAGATTCTCAGTCATCCAGGTCATGAATGTCCCGTTACCTTTTGAAAAAGTATCTTTGGGACATTTTGTGCAATGGACTAGAATGGCCATCTACAGTATTTAAGAGCAGGTTACTATCTAAAATATGCTATCTTCCCAATATAATATCTGAAACAAACCTTTGATTATGCTTCAGACATACAATTCAATAGAACTGTTTGTCTCCCCAACCATATTTCATATATGAAGTTCCAAAAGGCTTCCTAAGTGTAGAACATTGTAAAGTGATTATTATATCTGCCTCCACAATCATTTAGTCCATTGTCCGAAGACAAATGTCAACTGATGCCTAAATAGTGGTATGAACATTTTGAGAGATAATTGCTGGCAAAGAATGGTGTTCAGGAAGAATAGCAATTGCACTTAGACTTACTGTATATACCACTTCAAAGTGCTTTACAGCCCTCTCTAAGTGGTTTACAGTGTTAAAACTGCCCAGAATATCATTAGACTCCAGCTACCAGCCCTGGACGACATCTTCGAATCTCGCTGTTTGAGAAAATTGCAAAACATTCTCAGAGACTCTTCCCATCCTGCTTACAATCTTTTTGGACTGTTGCCTTCTGGCAGAAGATACAGAACAATTAAAACTCGGACCACACCTTTTCTGAATAGTTTTTATCTCAGAGCTATAATTGCACTCAACAGTGAACTAAAGGGCCACCATCAGTGAGCTGTTGGATAGTATTACTTGGTCTGTTGTGTGGATGTTTGGGTGGTTTAGGGGTGGGGAATTGTGGTGGATGGGAGTGTGTTTGGGGATTGTTATGTGTGTTGGACCTGGTCTTTGGGTGTTAGGTGAATTTAGTTGTATGGGTATACTGTGTATACATGTACAATGACAATAAAGTTATTTATTTATTACAGTGTCAGCCTATTACCCCCAACAATCTGGGTCCTCATTTTACCAATCTTGGAAGGATGAGTCAACCTTGAGCCTGCTGAGATTCGAACGGCCAAATCGCAGGCAGCCGGCAGTCAGCAGAAGTAGCCTGCAGTACTGTGTTCTAACCACTGTGCCACCAGGGCTCAAGAAACACATTGGATGGGTAGCGGTGAATTCCTTCATCTTCTGCAACAGCAGATTCATTTTGGCTGACTTTCCTCACGTCATTACATATATTTAATGGGTACAAGTACAGAATTGTATGCCTAACAGTGCTGATACACTCAGAAGTCCCATTATAGCAGATAATTATTTTATAGCAGCCACTTCAATGCATACTGTATCTGGTATAAACTCAAATTGCCTTAAGAATGTTCTGGAAATCTCTGTAAAGGCCCTGAACTGCCATTGGAATCTATTTTCTATTTAAAACTTCCACTGGTACTATATGGCTGAAATACTTTAAATTTAAAAGATGGATGGATGGATGGAAGGATGGATGGATGGATGGAGAGACAGATAAATAAATAAATACACACACAATTGCATAACTATTAATATCAAGGGCCAAAATTAGGTAAGAGTTCTTTGAAATTGCATAATTTACCTCTTAATTAATTTTGGATCCAAGGATATAATTTTGTTGATGGATGCCTTTACGCAAGTAAAGTAGACTCTTAATAACTCTTACTTTCTTATCATAGCAGCTTCAAAACCTTAATGAGCTGTCGAGGACAATCTGGGACAGAGGGATGAGATTCAAAAGAAGTTCCATTGTGCTAGCAGCAGTGGTGATGCATCTGTTTGAATAGATCACATCTGATTAAATTTCACAGAAGCCTACCTTTATCAGTAAAGAAGACATTCATTTAAAATTCAGCATTGTAATTCCACATGTACAGTTATCTTTTGCAATTCATAGTAACTATCAGCCTATGCATTTCCGCCCTTTTTATCCTTCTGATAAAAAGTAAAAATCATGGAATTGTTTCCCTACTGAGGTACAGTCGTTTTCTCACAGTCTAAATCACAGAGAGGAAGGCAGAGAAAGAAATTTAAAGGAGATACCCAGCAATCCCTGTCAGAATATTCATGACTGGGAAGACATGGTAACAAGGTCAGCCAATGAATTGACATGGCAACAGATCAGCCAATGGGAACTGTTTAGAAACTGAAACTGGAAGGAGTCTGGGCGTGGCTTAGGCTTAGTTTAACTGCTCTGTATAGAGATTCTCTTTGTCTGTATTAAGGTCTGGATCTGTGCTGAGAAATAAAGAAGTCTGGGCTTCTCTGCTCTGCTGAATTGAAACTAAGAACTGTTCCCTCCTCTGCCTGTAACTTCTACCATGTTGGAAGAATCAGCTCTTGGTATTGTAAATTTACTTCATGTATTATTAAGTATATAAATAAGTTAATGAATCCTGCTGAATCAGTTTGCCTGTGCGTGCTTTCTGGATTTGATTTTGCAAGAAACTCTGACAATCTCCATGTCTATTTTTGTTATATTTTATCATATCCAGGAATCAGTATTCCATGTTACATAAGCAGAGTCAGCTTAAATACATGTTTTGGGGAATAGAAAGCTTGTGATATTTATGTGGGTGTCATGTTCCTCAGCCCTTTTACATCAGTTCTCAACATGAGAAATTGGAGAAAGAGTTTTGTAGGTTTCTTTTACTGATATACTATACAGATGGATTTTGTTCTTTAACATTTATTTTCCTTCATCATGGACCCTTTTCCTAGACAATCCATTTATTTCTAATTATATAATGGTTGACTTCCCAATTTCCTTTCCTCTGTTTTTCAATTACTTCATTTCTTCTTTAACCCTCCAGCAGTTTCTTATCTCAAAACACAGATGGCTGATATAAGATGCTTCTGTTTTAGACTCTGGAAACCTTACTGGTTTGGGTGGGATAAAGCTATGAAACGGTTGGCTGAAAGTCCCTAGAAATACCCCCCGTGTGCATAGCTTGGCACAAATATATTTCCCCATCATTGTCAGTTCAAGATGGCTTTTGTCTTGTTTTTTGAATGGAGAACAGAACTTAGCCAGGTGTGTTTGTAAGTTTCTAAGTTTGTAAAACAGGTCAACCTCTAGGGTCATAAATACAAGCACATAAACTAGCCACAGATGCACCATCTGCTCCTAAATCTCCAAAGGTCGCCAACAATACTCTTATTCATTTCAGAGACTCTGAATTAGTCACTTTTGAAGTTTCCGTTTCCGGTATACAGATATATGGCAGTACAATTTATTATCTTTGCCAGATGCTAACATGCCACTTCCTATTCCATAATTCAGTTGTCAAATCCAAGCAGGAAAAGGAGGAACATAAGGATTTTCAATTACAGGATGGAATCTCAATGGTTTCCTTCTTTCTTCAGCGGTGGTCTGTTTCTGCAATTCTGAGAAAGTAAAAGATGCAGTTTACCAAAGAACAGCAATGGGAAAATGCAAATAAATTCAAACTTGCAACCGTAAAAAAATTAAGAATAAAACAGGAATGAGATATATGATACTAAATGGCAATCTCTTTATTTTCAGCTGGTAATTTTCTGCTCCAGCACTCTTCAAATAATAGAAACTCATGAGGCACAAAAACAAATAACTTGGTGAAGATTATCTATCAGATTTGGGCAGACAGATAAATGTCAGAGCATAAGCATATGTACACAACTGTAGGTATATAACCTTTAACTCCGAGACTCCATGGAGATGACAGCAGGGTCAAGTGGAATTGTCTACTTCTTCAGATTCTGATCACAAAAACAAAACAACATCACATTTCTCTGCCTCATCCTACTTCAACACAATCACACTCAGATGGTACCCACACAATCACTGACTGGCACATCTGAGTCTTTCCACTCAAGCTACATAGTAGTTCTTGGACTACTATTGTTAAAGAAAACACTCAGATCACTAATTTTAATCTACTGCAGGTTTCAAATGGACCTTAGGTGAGAAGTATGCATGGATTGTGAGTCTTCCATAGTCAGTAAAATCCAAAATTTAACTGCAGGTAAAAATATATAGATTTTTTATTTATTTGGTTTACCATCATTTCCAACAAAAAAGATACTCCTGGAGGTTTACGATATAAAATCTTTAAAAATAATAAGCATAAATAAATATAAAGTGGTAAGTGCAATCATAATTCATTTCCCTAAGTCCCTCCAATTTGTTCGTTAGTTTGTGTATGTGTGTGTATTCTTTATCAGTTTCCAGAAAAATTTTGAAGGAGAAAGCATCTATAACAGGGATCTGCAACCTTAAACATTCAAAGAGCCATTTGGACCTGTTTCCCACAGAAAAGAAAACACCAGGAGCCACAAAAACCTTCCCGTGCCTGACTATTTCTTGAGCAGCCACAAAACTAGCATATGTAGTTGAATTGAATATTCTGTTTTCTTCTGAAACTTTTCTTTTCTTGGATTTATCTATGGTTGGCCTACCGGGGGTTGAAAAGCTCAATATTTTGCGTGCCAGCGGTTTTCACACATTGGCGGTTGTGATGTATATTTTGAGTGACAGGGAGCTGCAGCAGAGGGATGAAAGAGCCACATGCGGCTCCAGAGCCGCAGGTTGCTGACCCCTGGTCTATAACTTAGAGGCTTCTGCAGAGAAATGTTGCTTGTAATTCCTACTTGTGTTTAAGCAAAGGAAGAGTTCAGTTAAAATTGATGATAATTTCAGTATTCCTGAGGCCAGTGCATCACAAAGCTAAAAAAGGTAAATTGTTTAAGAGTATAAGATCAGTTCAATAGCATAAATGCATCAAATCACCTTTGAATTAAATGTGTACAGTTCACATTTGTATGTTCACAATTCACATATATATTCAAGTGGTATCCTTGAATGTGCTTGTTTTTTTATGATCCAAATAGAAGCAGGACTGATTTGAAGATTCCAAATTGATTTGCATGTTGGAAACAGGTAAATGTTCTGTTTCCTAATAGATAAGGGAACAATCACACTTGAACTAAACTGGCAGACTGATTATTTTTTCAGTCAATTGTACTTTTATCATTTATCTCCTAAGCTCTTATACAAAGATATCTTCTTTCTCTCACTCTTTCTCAATGTTCAGTTTTCACAACTCTGTAAAACCTGAGAGGACCATGCCTTTAATTATTCTTCTCTTTGTTGTCATTGAAGTGTTCTTATTCTTTGTGATATTGACTAAATTTTTCATTGCCTTCCTCCTTAAGATAACAATCGCTTTACAATCCTTAGATCTTCCCCAGCATTCATTTTCTCCATTAACTCTTGGGAAACACCCATTCCTTTATATGATAGTAAAACAAAAACTTCCAAAGGACAAAATGTGTCTTATTCAGCAAATAACTGAAAAGATGTGAAATCCTTCACGTAAGAAGCAATACAGTCACTAGATCTGTGGAACAGGTAGAAGCTTAATTATCACTGACAATTGTTGTCAAGTGTTGAATTGGGGGTAGTTACTGGATACTAGAGTTCTTAAAAGAACTGTTGTAGTTTAATTGCTGCCTCTGTAGTTTTTGACCATGAGGGATGCAATATCCAGTTTGGTTGCCATGTGTATAGACTTTTAGCCATACTGTTAAGACAGAAGGTTGTCTGGAGTATATCATTATGGCACCTGGGATAGTCTCACCATGGCCACACCAGAAACATTGAGATGGCTAGCTTCCTTAGATTTTGAATTATAACATGTATTCTATTGCAATTCTATGGCTCTATATTATAATAATAATAATAATAATAATAATAATAATAATAATAATAATAATAATAATAATAATAATAATAATAATAATAATAATTTTATTTCTATACCGCCCTTCTCCCGAAGGACTCAGGGCGGTGTACAGCCTGTTTAAAAACACAAACAAAACAACAATATAAAATTTAAAATAATTAAATAAAGTGGCTCAGATTTAAAACCCCAATAAATTTAAATATCCCAATTTAAAAACTATTGTGTTGTTAGTCCGGCCTGGCGGAATAATAGGGTCTTCAGTGCGCAGCAAAACGCCCGGAGGTCGGAGATCTTACGAATTTCCGGGGGCAGTTCGTTCCACAGGGCTGGGGCTCCCACAGAGAAGGCCCTCCCCCTGGGCGTCGCCAGTCGACATAACTTGGTTGACGGCACCCTGAGGAGACCCTCCCTGTGGGAACGGACTGGTCGGTGGGAGGCTATTGGTGGCAGAAGACGGTCTCGGAGGTACCCGGGTCCTATGCCATGGAGTGCTTTAAAGGTGGTAACTAACACCTTGAATCGCACCCGGAAGACCACTGGGAGCCAGTGCAGCTCGCGCAGGAGGGGTGTCACATGGGCACAACGAGTTGCGCCCATAACCACCCACGCGGCTGCATTCTGGACCAGTTGGAGCCTCCGAGTGCTCTTCAAGGGGAGCCCCATGTAGAGAGCATTACAATAGTCCAACCGGGAAGTAACAAGGGCATGAGTGACCGTGCGTAGGGCGTCCCGATCCAGAAAGGGCTGCAACTGGTGAATCAGGCGAACCTGATAAAAGGCCCCCCTGGCCACGGCCGTCATATGCTCTTCTAAAGACAGCCGTGCATCCAGAAGGACACCCAGATTGCGAGCCCTCTCTGTGGGGGGCAGAGATTCACCCCCAATAGTTAGCGATGGCACCTGCTGATTATATCGGGGCGCCGGAAGCCACAGCCACTCGGTCTTGGAGGGTTTGAGTCTGAGCAAGTTCTTCCCCATCCAGACCCGCACGGCCTCCAGGCAGCGAGACATCACATCAAGGGCATCGTTGGGGTGGTCTGGGGTGGAGATGTACAGCTGAGTATCATCAGCGTACAGATGGCACTTCACCCCAAAACCACGGATGATCTCACCCAGCGGCTTCTCATAAATATTGAACAGGAGGGGCGAGAGCACTGACCCTTGCGGCACCCCCCATGTGAGACGCCTCGAGGTCGACCTCTGTCCCCCTGCCAACACAAACTGCGAGCGGTCGGAGAGGAAGGAGGAGAACCACCGCAAAACGGTGCCCCCTATTCCTAACCCCCTCAACCGCTGCAGCAT